>NW_020455865.1:440768-450768 GCF_003342845.1 Nothoprocta perdicaria
CCGCCGAGACCACCGGCACCACCGAGACAAACGGCACCGCCGCGCCGGGCTCCGCGCTACCGGCCCCCGCCGCACCGGGCCCCGAGGCGGCTCCTACAGCACCCGGCCACTCCGGTTCCGGGCTCCTCTCAGCGAGATCTGCCGGACCCCCCAAGCGGTACCGGCCGCCCGGACCCCTCCGAACCGCCCCCCCCCCCCGCTCCCCCTCGGCGGCCCGCACCGCCGACCCTGAAGCAGGCGCCGGGGATACCGGCCGCCACGCGTCCCGGCCCCAGAGCGGGCCCCGCCGGCCCCGAGCCCGGTCCCGTCCCGGGCGCTGCTCACCGCCATGCGCGCGGCCTGCGAGCGACAGGAAGCGTGCGGCGCTCGGGCCGGCAGGCGCGGAGCGGAGCCCGCGCAGCGCCCGCCCCGCCGGGCAGCGCGGCCCGCGCACCAACAACCCGCTCGGCCCGGGAAAGACCGGCCTGGCAACCTCCGCTCAGCTGCAAGCCCCGCGCAATTGCTCCTGCCTAGCGTTCTGCCCCAGCCACACGGCTTGGGAGCCTTTGGAAGGTGGGAGACGGCAGAGGAAAGGAGCTGAGGAATTATAATTCAATCAATACGAGCTCAATTATGCTGAAATGGCATCTGGGAGATAAGCAGCAGCTGCCGCGGCCTGAGGAAGAGCAAACTGTGTCAAACCGACCTCATTTCTGCAGCACRGAACAGCCCGGGCACAGGGACGCGCAGCTCCGAGCGACCCCGACGGCAGTGGGACGAGAGCTGGGGCYGAGGCTGGCAGGGTGGTCCCGAGAGCTCCAAATGCACTGGGCAGCAGATAACCCAAGTCGCCAGCACCCTGAACCGAGGCTCGCCACTCTAGGTCTGCCTCTCTCCAGTGCTTTCACAKCTCGGTGATGAAAATGAGAACATACTTAAATTAGCAGTTGATGCAAATGAGCAAAACCTGGAAGAGCAGCACAGCCTGCAGCTGCACAAGCAGCTCGGCTACAGGCAAATGCAGGCATCAATGGGCACCTTGCTTAGATCAGGGATGATCTGAAGAGCAGTGAGAGGGATGAAAACATCCAAAGTGCTGGAGCTGTTAGTGTAAAGAAAAAAGAATGGGAGAAGGGTGAATTGAAGGAGGGAGGGGAAACAAGTAACTTCTCAATAGACTGAAGAGGTGGGCAGCAGCCTGTGTTCCCCAGGCTGTATTAAGTGATGGGTGTGACGCACAGCAAGGTTCTGTGAAGATAGGGGAGGAACTTTACAATGGCCAAGGCGCCACAGCCCCTCAGGGAGGCAGACCTGAAAGCCTCCCGAGAGAWGGCCCCAGCGCCTCCCCACACTGCCCTTCTGCACTGCACAGTGCCTGCTTGGAGCTACAGCCACCAGGAACAACAGGAAAAGGTCTCATAAAGGGCACCATTTTCCTCCCATTTGTACCATCTGAATGGCCACTCCACTGCTACAAGAAAATCCCCTCCCTGATATTCTGCCTTTAATCACCATTTGCCCAATAATCCCATTTTTCCCCTTTGTGATTTGTTTTTGCTTAGATATGCTCATCTTTAAGAGCTCCTCTGGGCTAGCTCCATTTCCCACCTAAAGAGCCCTTTGCCTTTCCAGTCTTTAGACCCTTCTGCACCTCTGCAGGTTGCGGCAGCCCTCCTGAGAGCGGCGGCGGGGCAAAGAGCCCCTCTCTCGCTGGGGTGGGTGTCTCCAGCAGGTTGGGCTCCCCTGACAGGCAGGGCAGGTTTCCCAGAGGCCCAGGCTGGCTGCAGACGAGCAGAGCTGGGCACGTGCGGGAGCTGGAACCAGGGAGCGCTCGGCTCTTCCAGGCCTCCCTCTRCATCCCAGCAGGATTTCACCGCTTACCGGCAGAAACACTCCGAGCCTCGGCTGCTCGCTATGAGGTGCCTCTAAAAGCGCCATAAACGTTATTCCTGTATCCCATCAATAATGCTGAAAGCAAAACATTTACACCAGCAGCAAGGCTGCATCTCCTTTCCTCCTGGCCACAGTCCTGGCCTCAAACCAAAGCCTCCCCTGCTGTGGTTGTTACTTCCCTCTGGTAAAGCATGTTAGACTGGTACTTGCTGAGCGCTGGTAATAACTGGATACGCTCTAACACAGGCAGGCCTATTCCCTCGTTCAACCAAGGTCCTCCCAGGTTCTACAGGATACAGTCCTGATGGGTCCAAAGATTGAAAAGATATATATATATATAGGGGTAAAGAATACAATGCTTTTTTTTTTTTTTGATTTGGAGAGTAATTTAGAGAGAAGAAAAGATGATGCCTAGTGGAAATGAGAAATATATGTCCCATACATAATATATGCCCCAAATGCCCCATTACAAATACAACAAGATTTCCTGAACTGGAGAAGTTGTTACACATTACAGTGTGTTAATGCCCCCCCATGGAGATGCTGATACTGAGAGAGTCTTTAGTGTAATAATATTAAAAATCCTAGAGTTTCAATAAGATCCTCCCTGCCTACTATGGCAGTATGAAATGAATTGATTCCAAAGGAAAACTCTAATTGCTGCTTAGTATCCAGGAAATATTCTAAGATACACTGCAAACGCGTATCCCAGCGTGCCTGTGGCATGATCTGCAATAACCATTTTTTCCAAAGAGACAAGTCACTTTCCATGCACCGGGGAAGGGAGATGAGCACAGTTCTGCTGCTCCTGCAGCTTCATGCTCAGGGGCTGCCAACAGAGGCTACTGCAGGACACAAAGGGATGAATTTCTGTGCAGGAGCAAGGGACCTGCTGCGGCAGGGAGACGTCGTCATCCCCTCTGCCCAGCACCCGAGACACTAACTGGGTGCTGCTCGGCACCAGGCCCCGGGACAAGATAGCCCTCAATTCAGAAAAGGAAGAAAAGGCCCTCGTACACATCCTGTGCATGTTTCAGCTTAGGCATTTCTGTAAAGGGACTGGTGTGCTTTTAATACACATTTAATTTTGCATTTTGTCTTAATCTGAATCAGTTTTAGACAAACAAAAGTTAAACCTCTACCTGCAACCCAGTGGTCTGGGGTGTCTGCACAGGTTCCTAGGGCTGCTAGAGGCTCAGTCACTGTGATCACCCCCARTCTCTTGCAAATGTCAGTCACAGCACCTGGTGACACGGTTTAATTGCGGTTAGGTGACCCCAGCACGGGGTGGGAAGGGCTTTTCTGAAGCGCCAGGTTATGTCACTGCATGGCTGGCAGCGACACGTTTAGCTGGGCTGCAAGAACCCAAGCAGAATGCACAGGCCTCTCCTTAAAGCACTAAGCAGCAACAGCACTTGGCCCACTATTTATATATTATGGATCATAATATTTAAGTGGCCTGGCTATAACCCTGTAACAAGTATTCCCTGACAGAACGAGTATTGCTGAGCACACACTAACAGCTGTCTGTAAAACACATTTATGAATTGTTCATAAATTTCCTGACAGTTACAAACACTGTTTGGGGCCCCAGCATTTGCTTTCCTGGAGCTTCGGAAGGTCCTCCTCCTGTCCCCAGGGCTGATCCCACTGTATTCCTGAGGGGGCAAATTCAGGCTCGCTCCAAAGAATCCAGGCACTTTAAAGATAACTGCAGGAGGTACATTAAATTAAGTGTCATGATAGTGATTTGAGCTGACACAGTTCTCACCCTATCCATTTGCTGGAGAATATATAACTGGARGAGACTGAGCCTGTCATATTTTACCTTAAAAATATGAAACTTCCTGTAGCAGCGTCAAATGCTGCCAGGGGTCAAAAGGCAGCCCTCGGAGGACCCCGCGCCAGCCYGCAGAGACTGAGTAAATAAGGGGAGGCATATAAACATGCCACTTATTCTGGCTGATAATTGCTTTCAACCACAGGCAATATGTTAACCTTTCCAGAACAGAACAGGCTGAACTGTGAACATACYGAGGACAAGGACTGGGCAAAGCACAMGGACAAAAATTGAAGCATTATATCATAATCTTTATGTGTTACAGACCACGGAGAGAAGCAGCCTCGCTACCACCTTTCCACACCAGACCAAGCGATGCTCAGCACACACTAGCAGCTGCCTGTAAAACACGTTGATGGGCCGCACGCCCGGCTCCAGCTCCGACAGCTGCAGCCACAGGCTGYGCCCCTGCCCGGGCCTGGCGACGCGGGAGGCCGCACGACAACAGGCTGCGGAGGAGCTGCAGCCCCAGGCCTTGCCCAAACGAGCCTGAGAGCAGCCTGAGAGCGAGCACGTTCCCAGACGGGGCACCAGGGCGGGACAGACGCAGAGATGAAGCATGCAGAATAAATAGCTCCATTCACTGAAATAATGCCTCTTTCTTTAGATGGAGTTCCGATTTCTGGCTATTTAGTGGCAGAGATACCCCGGAGGCAGGAACACCATGTACAGCATTAATGGTGGGTGGATCTTAATGTGGAATGTGAATRGTGGGTGACGCATTCTCATGCTCTTTCAGTCATTCCCATGCTCTTTCAGTCATTCTCATTTCGCAGCTCCTACCTTTGTTGTTGGAGAGTCCTGGCAAGCTGTACTGCTGCTCATACTGGAGCCTGAAGACAAAAGAAAAAAATGTATTTAGTGTTATCAGTTCCCCAYGTAGCCTCAATTCAGCAAGGCACCAAAACAGATATTTAGATTTAAGCATATGCTTAAATGGTTCACTGAACCAGGGAAAAACCTGTAGGGTCAACGGCCATCCCGGGACACTCGGCTGCAACCAGGCAGCAGCAAGCAGGGAATGGGCCTAGCTCTGCATGTCCTTGGGCAGCTGCCCCTAACAAAAGGGGAATAAACACATCCCCAAACCACCTCGCTGTGGGTGCAGGGCGGCAGTTACCTCCGAAGCGATGATCAGCTCAGCATCCTGCTGGCACTCATAGGCACACTTCCAGGACTGTGCACGTAAATTGGCTTTGACCTAGCAGCTTCCTCCATTCCCACCCCACACATTTAGGAAAATATTGTTTGTAAGTGTATTCACTAACTGGAGCATCACAGTTGCAGGAAATGAGCAAGAGTAATGCTTGGAAAATTACCAAAATAGCCTTTGCAGACAATTATTCTGAACATTTGCTTCACAGTGGTCCACTTTGGAACAGATAAAGCTAACCTGGAAAGAGTACAATGTTTTGCATTTATTTTCTATTTACTTTCCTTCTGTCCTGTAGTTATAAAATAGCACTGTTACGATATGGCAAGTATAGTTAGAGCCTGACATAAACATTATTTCCCACTGCATTTCGTATGTTATAACATTTGTATATGCTATACATTAATATACTTTATACTGCTACTGTTAGTTAGGATTTATCTAGTACTTAGTGGCTACTATGGTAAGGGTAGGTGTTCAACCTTATCTCCTATAAAAGAGGTTTGGAGAGTTCATCTGAAGAGATGGTCCAGGAGAAAAGGCYGTCCATCAGTTCCATCCTGGAACAGAGAAACTGAGGCCCAAAGCAATCCCAAACCTCGCCCGAGGCTGTCCAGCAAGCCGGCTGCAGTTTTACTAGCACAATGCCTCACAGGATTCCTGAGGCCTCTTTCAACGACTCAGTCCCAGCTTTATTTGAGCTGCAGAGATGTCCTGGSTGCAAGGTGCAAGTACATAAAAGAGCAGAAAAAGCTCCATGTGATTTAATTGCCAAGCAGCTTCATGTATACAGGTTTTCAGATTATGAGTAACTACAGCAAGATGAAAAGTTCTGCTTGAATATTTTTGAATGATGAATACATTTGGCAAAAGCATGTTTTCTTTGAAAGCTTTCCATGACAAAATGCCTTGTTCACCTTGCCTTTTTTTGCACGCTCAGTAGACCCTGAGAAAATTCTCTCAAAAAATGAGAAATTCTTCAGGCAACACTTCCAGCTTCCTTTTTCACGTTGCTCCCTAGATCATGGCCATGGCGCATGAAGATGCCAAGCCTGTGGTGAGCATGAGCAGCGGGATTTGGGGGCCCAAGCCAGAAGCCCTCGTCCCTGTGCAGACAGCTGCAGCTCGGTGCCAAGCTGCCCAGCAGACAGCAGAGATCTCCAGCTGCCAGCCTGGGACACTTGCTCCAGCTTCCAGGGTCACCACCTGGCAAGTCACCAGCACTTTGCTTTGGGAGCTCATTGCTCCTCCCTGGCCTGCAGTGGAGGAGAACAAGCTGCCAGGCAGCCTCTCCATGTGCCTCATCCCAACCAGCACTTCTGCTGGACAACATTCTCTGGGGCCGGTGACAGCTGCTGTGTCACTAGCTATATCACTCTGAAAGATCTCACGAGAGCTTGATGGATGAGCTGAAGGTATAACAAGCTGTGTCTGCACATAAAGAAATGCCTGCCCACTCCAGTTCATTTAGGGAAAGGCCATAATAAATTTGACTGAGCATAAATTGCCCTTCTCCTTGTAAGTATTAGCAGTGAGTAATGCTGCAGCAACCTGCTAACAGCCCCATTAGTAACTGATTAGAGGCAGGCCGGGGTCTCCCTTTGGCAGCAGCTCCACAGGCTGTGCCCCGTTCTGCAGCTGGAACCTCCCAGGGCCGAGCACCTCTGCAGATGTGTCCTGGGAGCACTGCAACAAGGGGACAGCACTCCCATGTACCGTCTCACTTGCATGTTCTTGGCTCAGTTGCAGTGAACAGTTGTTAAGTGAACAGATGCATCAAGCTGTTTCCCCATGTCTGGTTCCCATCGTGGGTCCCTGGAGGGGTTCCACATCCAGAGCTGYCTCTTTACAGGCAACCCCAACCCTGGGGCCTTCCTCCGCCTCCTGATGGAGGCAGGAATAATCTCCATGCTGTTTATCACTTGACCAAGTCCTTCACCAYGGACTATGTGCAGGCAAGACTCCTGAGAGAGCAGTTTCTGCAGTGAATGGCAGGCAGGTGACCCAGTGCTGACGTGGAGGAATGCTAATAAATAACTTAATAGGTCACTGTTTGGCAGGCACTGCTGGGAGCTCAGTCCCAGTTCAGCTAGCTTCACAGGGCTCCTACATTCATCCCAATCTCTGCTATAGGATCCCAAGTACAGGTAGACCTCTGTTCCTCAAGCTCCCTAAGCCTGGACCTTCTTTCTTCTTAATCTCAATGAAATATCAGGTTGCTGCAACTGCTGCAGCCAGACAATTCATTCTCCAGTTCAGCCTCAAGCTGCCCTTCCTGCCCTGCATCTCTCCACTGCAACTTGTGCAGAAATAGAGCAACACCAGGTAGCACCAAAGGTCCTTTCGCTCCTCCAGGAGCACATTGGCTCCCACAGCTACAATTCCCAGGCCAGCTGGCAGCATTAGATACTGCTGCTCAGTTCCTTGGCTACTGCAGCTTGTGCATATTAGCACCCCAGCGAGTTTCTCATCCATCTGACAGGACTCAGTGTGGATAATGATGCCAGAGTCAGTCATAACTGGACAATTACAGTATCACTGGGAGATCATAAAAATTGGAACCAGAAGSTGTTCAACAAGGAGCCAGCATGAACAGCTAGAGGCTCCCCATGCCTTGGAGGGYAGCCCCAGCCACCCGGGCACCAACCCAGGGCCCCGCAGGCCTCCAGGGGAGGGAGAAACCCGTCTGACTACATGGCCAGGGCTCAGGAACGGGGCTCCACCAAGAGCCACCTCGGCCAGTGGCCAAGGCAGAAGCCGCCAGGTTCTGAGCAGCACCATGAATGCCCCTATGCAAAATGTATGGGGCTGTCAGCTAAGCTGCCATCAGCAGGATGGCTGCACACTCAGYGCCTTCTTCAGCGTCCTTCCAGATTCTCCAACACTGGAAGCATGGTCTGGTAGTTCACATTATGAAAAGATATGTGATCCTTACAAGCAGGATAATAAAAACCAACATGAAGAATATCGGCCAGTTCCCTCATGAAGATCCCCGCACRGCCGGGACGTGCCAGGGAAGGGGCACCCTGCGAGGGAGCGCCCACAGTGCAGCCGTCGTCACTGGCAAGCAGCCGCCTCTGAACACACGATCTGACATCCCACTCACGTTCTCTCCAGCCCTGTGCTCGCTCACACGCGGGCTCCAAGCGCTTCGCTCCCAGCACAGCCCCACGGGACRCCCCACGGCCGCACACATCCCACCGGCCATGGCGCCCAGCGCTGCCACGCAGCGTCACCGCCACCGCAGGGCACCTCCGCTCCGCGCTGACAGGCTGCCCAACACAGGCACTCCAGCCCCTCTCCCGTGGGGGGATGCTTATGCCAGCACACCTTCCCTTTGGAAAGCAGGGCAGTGCTTCACTGCTGGCAGTCTGCGAGAGTTGCGCTTCTCCAGAACAGGAACATCAACCGGGCCGAGCAGAGAGGCCAGGCTAGCCTGGGCACAGGCTTCACGGGCCAGCCCGGACACGGGCTTCACTGCAGAGGCGCACACACCACCACGGCTGTGCCCGTCTCCTGTGGCACCCCTTACAACCGCCTGCCTCCAACTAATACCTAATTTCTCGTTGCTCCTCTCTCTGCCCCGCACGCGGGCGCTGCGAGGGCCCCGGGAGCAGCTCCCTGCCCTGCGCCCTGCTCCCTGCCCCGCGGAGGCTGCCAGCGGCGCCAGGCCCCAACACGTCCCCGTCCCCCGCGTACCCGAGCGAGACGCAGGCCCGGGGCCGGCCGGGGATCCAGCGAGGAACCACGGGCCGCAGAACCGCCCTGGGGCCGCACCAGGAAGCAGAGGGAGCGCGGGGCGGCGCCTAAATGGCGGCCGGGGCGGGCCGGGCCGAGGGGGCGGGAGGCCGGGGCCCAGGTGCGGCCGCTCAGGGTTGGGGAGGCTGCAGCTGAGCCGGACCTGGTGGAGCTGGGCCGGGATCARGGCAGCCCGCGAGGGCCCCAGGCGGGGCCGGTGGGTGCCGAGATGTAGCCGTGCCGGCCCCCACTGCAGTGTTGGGTGCTCGCCCTCGTGTCATGCTTGCGCTCGTGTCACGCTTGTGGTCATGTCATGCTCACCCTCAAGTCGTGCTCACCCTCATGTCACGCTCACTCTCATGTCGTGCTCACTCTCATGTCGTGCTCACCCTCGTGTCGTGCTCACCCTCRTGTCACGCTCGCCCTCACTGCTGGCCCTCGCTGCTCTCTAAACGCGGTGTCCCCAACCCGTGGGGACCCCGGGGGGCAGCAGACGGGCTCACGGCACGGTCGTGCCCGCCTCGGCGTGCCGGCACCCTACGTGCTCCCRACCCGGGTACCCGACCTGCGAAACCCGAGGAGAGGCCTCTCCACGCACTGCGTCTGCTGAAATATTCATGCTGTGAACATCTCCGGCACGGCTGCAGCCTGCGTGTTTACTGATGTCAGCTCTGCTACAGAGCGAGTGAGTCAGAGGCACTTCATTAAATTCACACGCAGCAGCRAGGAGGAGATGCTGCTCGGGTGACACGAGCTCCTCGCGTACATTGCTGCTGCCCAGAGCAAATAGCTGCTTCCCTGCCCTGGTGTGATGTTAGCTCGGGTACCGCCTGGCCGTGCAGGCTGTTTGTGCAGCAGAATGCCCGCGAGGAAGCGGGATTTAGCGGGAATGACGGGCCCAGCAATGCACAGGCCAGGTCTGTCCCGCTTGGGAAAGGCAGGGCGCTGGGGAGCAGCTCGGGCGGCTCTGCRGGGCCGGGCAGCCTCGCTGCGGAGGGCTCTGCGCTGCCGGCTCTGCGGGGCATTCAAAGAGCCTCCGACTCCGTGTTGTTATCACTGCCGGCCCCCAGCTTCCTCCCAGGGCTCTCCCRGAGCAGCCGTGTCCCCGACACGCTCTGCTGCGGCTGAGGCCTCGCCAGCGCTGAGCGGAGCCCAGTACCTTCCCTCTTAGCTTAGAGACCGTTCCCGTGACATTGCATCCCGGGAGAAGATCCAACCTGCTCCAGCATCTTCGCGTTGTTCATGTGCAGGCTCCGCTCTGGCCCATTGCTGTCCTGGGACCCTGCTCCGCAGCCCCACATCTCGGTCATGTTTTCCTTCTTTGGCGGCTCTTTGTTTCCTTCTTGCTAAGGATTACATGTTGCATCGGTCTGTATCGCACAGTGCTTTATTAATTC
>NW_020455865.1:453268-493268 GCF_003342845.1 Nothoprocta perdicaria
CTGAGCCGCCCGGGGCTGCGTCACGCTGCCCAGCGGAGCCTCGCCAGCCGCCTGGCAGCTGCCCTGCTGCGGGGCCACACTGCTGCCCGCATCCCTGCTGCTGTGTGCACCAGTGCACGGGGTGCAGCAMCACTGCCCRCATCCCTGCTGCTGTGTGCACGGGGTACAGCACCACGGCCCTCATCCCTGCTGCTCTATGCACCCGTGCATGGGGTGAAGCACTGCTGCTCACATCCCTGCTGCTCCTGCAGCCCCTGCTCAATGCACAGGATGCAGCAGCAGAACTCGCATCCCTGCTGCTCCCGCAGGCCCTGCTCCGTGCGCCCATGGCCAGGGCTTCCTGAGAATTCATCCTTGCATCCAGATCCCTCTGCGGCACCCACTCGCTCCCCAGCACACAGGTATTGCAGCGCTGGGCATGCAGAGACGTTTCCTCTGCTTCTAAACAGCGCAGAGAGAAAAAACTCACCCTTAGTAGAGCTTCCACTTTTGCGCTTGAACTATCATACAATTTAGATTAGCAGATATTTTGCAGGTGCCACCAAACATGACAAGATACAATTATTTTTAACAAGAATAGGTTGCTTTTCCCCCCTGTTCCCCAAGTGCAGAGCTGCTCCCAGCAGCACTGTGTGCTGGAAGAACAGCTCGCGGGGGAGCCAAGAGATTGCTTCCCGCTTGCATGTGGCTTTTATGCTAATGCTGTTCCTCTCGAGATGTCCTTGAAAAGCCTCTGTGACTTGTGTGATGGGCGCTCACGGCGCTGCTGCCGCCCCTGCGCTCTTGGCCTGCACGGCTGTGATCTACCCACCGGGCACAAAGGAGCACTGGCACCAGCGCCAGCGAGCCCTGGAAAGCAGCCCTCAAATTCCCTGGGAGAAAAGGCCCGTTAATTAATCACACCCAGAGAGAGAAAGAAAGAAAGAAAATAAAGRAAGGAGGAAAAGGAGACAGAGGGAGACAAGAGGGAGATGGAGAGGGAGAGGAGAGAAAAAGAGAGGAAAAGAGCGGAGACAGCTTGGGCAGACTGGTGATCTGTTCACCCTCAGTCATCAAGGAGATTCAGACAYGAATCCCCTGATTTCTGGAGCCCTAGAGGCAGGAGTGCTGCACGAGTTAGTGCAGTCTCTCGTATGCAGCATGTCCAGTTGTGCAGTGCATCCCCTGACACAGGATACTCCTGCGTGCAGCACATCCTTGTGTGCAGTATGACGCTGCCAGCAGCGCCTTGCTCTGTGCAGCACGCCCCTGCATGGAGTGTGGCAATGCATGCAGTGTGACACTGTGTGCACCATGCCCCGTGTGCAGCGTGCTGCTGTGTGCAGCATGACCCGTGTGCAGCGGCCGTGCAGCGCACCCACGTGCTGCACGGTGCACGTGCTGCGTGTGCCGGACAGCCCCACAAGATGGAGCTGTTGGAGGCAGCTGGAGCGGATGCAGCGCGGCCGCTCGCCTGGGCCGCAGCGCCCTGCACTGCACTGTGCTGCACTGCGCTGCACTGGGGCACCGCCGCGGTCCGCCCAAGGCCTGGGCGCCTCGCACACTTGCGGAACCGCATCACAGCTCACTGCCCCGTGCACCYCATGCACCCCGTGCCCCCCGTGCACCCGCAGCTGGCCCAGGGCATGAGCGGGGCTGTCACACGGCTTCAGCCTGAAAAATTAAACCGGAGGCCTCGCGTGATTAACGGCTGGGGCAGCTGCTGCTGCGCAGTCGTGCACACTAAGAGCCTGTCAGTGTGTCTTGCTGTCAGTCGCTACACGGCTGCAGAGCTGCTGATGCCGCGCRCCTGCACGGCTGCACCGCGYGCCTGCAGCCCCGCACCGCCTGCCCGCAACCCCGCACCGCGCGCCTGCAGCCCCGCACCGTGCACTCGCAGCCCCTGCACCACGCACCCGCTCTGCACAACTGAGACACCAGTGCGCCGCACTGCTGAGGGTGAGCCGGGCCGGTGACATGCAGCGCACAGGGCCTTGCTGCTGGATTGATCAGAACGGATCCCGCCCTGCGCTGAGACCCCCTGACCATACCCAAGAGCAGCAAAGCCCTCAGCCCCTTCCAGCCCGCAGAGGATTCAGCTGCAACGCAGAGCATCCACTTTTTCCTTACCCCCACCTCTTTTTATAGCACCGCAGGTTTACATCCAGGAAGGCATTTCCACTGAAGTGGAAATATTTTGGAGGGATGTCAATTCTGATGACTCTTTTGATGGGAGAACGGTTTAAAATTTTGATTTGATAAGGCAAAAATATTAAAAATAAATATACTTGCCCTTCCTGCTTCAATTACTTTTTGCTTAAAATTGCATATGCTATTAAATATTTACCATTATAATACGTAGTATAACATATTTAATAATATATTTTTATTCATAATGAAACAATTTGATATTATCAGAGGGAAGACTTGGATGCCTACATATCAAGTTCCTCCCGCTCTGTTTCCTGGCGAATGTTTCAGTTTTGATGCAATCCCAAGGCAAAGGTGTATCTGTACTGGGCAGTTCCCTCTCCAGCTTGTCCGTGGTTCCCCCACAGCCACCCAACCCAGTGCCACCGCTGCCGTCGTGGTCCTGTCCCGTGTCACTGCAAGCGGGCTGCATGGCCCAGGACTGAGCACGCAGTGCGCACCACGCACGGCCTTGATTTAAACCCATGGGGCACTGCCGAGGAGAGAGGGTTTAATTTATAGAAACACTGGTATCTRATAGCAATAAATAATTAGGGCGGTTGCAAAAAAAGGGTTCACAAGCTGCTGCCCTCCAACTCCGTCTGGCTGCTCTGGTCTTCCTAATAAATTGGTTAATAAAAGGAGAGGGAGAAAGCCTGGATTCTGGGGTTATAAAAACAAATGACACTTTTATGTTTAGTGGACAGGGAAGYGGCAGAGAGGCAGCGGATTCGCGGCGAGGCGCGAGGCACTGCACAGACTCGGCTCCTTAATGACATTCTCATTAAAAGTTTTCGCTGCCAAGTGCTGTTTGCTTTCGCCTCCACAACTGTCTGCATTAATAACRAGGCAGCGCACGGAGCTATTTACATGAAGTATCGCCGGGTGCCAGCGCGCCGGCCGCGGCCRCGCAGGGGACAGAGCTCCGTGCTGCACCACGTCCGCGGGGAGGGCATGGGAAAYGTCCTCCCACGGCCCCCAGAGCCACGGGGATCTGAGCGAGGGCCGCGTGCGGGGGACCTGCACCGACACCGTGTGCTACGGCATGCGTGCTGCATACATGGCGCTGGTGCTGCCTGCATGGCACGGAGGTTGCACAGTGGTGCAAATGGCACTGAAACAAGCCTGAGCCCCAGGAGCCAATTCTGTAAAAAGTCTGATTTCAAGTCAACAGCAATGACAAGCTTCAAGGAAAAAAAAAAAAAAGTTTAAGCCCAGCTTTTGGTTTTATTCACATGCTTTAGCTGAAGTGACGCACCAGGCGGTGGCGGATGGAAACATGCAGCTCTGAAAAGGTTGAACTGATCTGAGCATTTGACCTTATCAGGCGAGCGCCTCCCGCATCCCTATTTTCCTTCGAAACTAATTTTTGTCAAAGTCTCCACGTCCCCCGCAGACGTCCTCCTTTCCAGCCCCAGAAGCAGAAGTCCTGACGTGATTCCAGAGATCGCTCAGCGCTGCCCTTTCCAAGCCATGCACTGCTGCAGGACACAGCAGTGYAAGCGCACCATCAAGCGATGGTGCACGCTAAGCATGCACACAGTGCACATGCACAGGTGCCACGCACATGCACCTCTGCAAGACACAGCAGTGCATGTACACCAGTCCTTGCATGCACACACACCAGTCCTTGCGTACACACACAGCAGTCCTTGCACGCACACATCATCCCCGTGCATTCCCAGGCTCCTGCCCAGCACTCACGGCTGCTCCCTCACGCGGATCCGCAGCTCCCTGCACGTTTACTGCTCACTTTCCGCTGCTCTGCACACAACTGCTGGCTCAGTTCAGCCAGAGGTGCAGAATTTGCATGGCCTGAAATCAAACCAAACATTGGCAGTGATGGAGGGAGAGCAAAATGGGCCTCAGAGAAGAGCCCTTTGCTCCACGGAGCAGGGAGGCCGRCAAGGTGCCCAGGTCTGGTCCCAGGCGGCCTTGTGGAGCCGTTGCAGCATTGGTAGGAGCGTCGCGGGGGCCCCCTGCACGGAGCATCCCCATGCACAGCCTCCCACCAAGGCCAGGGTGGGTTTTTTTATTTTAACTTTGGCAGTGACCTGCAACTAAAGGAAAAATAAAAGTTTTTGAAATATTAGTTTAATAAGACATGAGAATAATATTAAGGATATGAGCCTCCCTTATTTATTATTTATATGTATAGTGTGATTTAGAGATGCACTTGAACCAAACAAGTCACTACCAAAGAGTGGATCTGTCTCTCTMTATATATATATTAAAAAAACCTACAATATTCGCCTGGAGATTCTGTCCACATATTCGGAGATTGTGATTTAACATACACAGTTTATCAAGGCTGGTGTGCTGCACAGAGAGACTGGAGTTTTATGTAAGGGTATAAATAATCAATGCACATAGCAACTTTAAATTACTGCTAATGTGTTTTACTTATGTTCCCACTAGAACGCTATGTGAAATAACAGGGAGTTGCTAGGCACGCGCTTGACAAATAATATCCATGAGTTTCCATTTTTATTATTTTTATACATTTCTTATTAAGCCAAGCGGTGCAGTTCAGGCCCATGCAGGCAGAGCGCACTTGTGGAGCGGGGCGGGTGGCTGAGGCGGCGTGGGGAGCCCTCGGGGATCCTGGTGTGCACTTGTGCAATGCCCCCGTGCAGCACTCCCGTGCAAGACCTCCCTGCAATGTCCCCAGCACACTCACGCAATGCCCCTGGCACACCTGTGCAATGTCCCCGAGCAATGAGCCCATGCAACGCTCCCAGCACACTCGTTCACCTCTCCCGTGCCAGCTCCATGCGCATGCGCTCTCAGCAGGCAGCATTCCCCTCTGTGCCTGTTGTGCAAAGCAGAGCTCTTTCCTTGTGAACCACCCCGCAGCCCTCACGACGCAGCTGCCGTCAACACGCATCGCTCGGCTGCCTGTGGAGCAGCATCCTGCCCAGCACAGGGGCTGGACCCGTCTCCGTGCCCGTCCTGCATGGCTGCCGCTCCTGGGGAGCTCACGTTAACCCCAGGGGAACACGGGGATTTAGGAGCACAGGCAGCTCCTAAGCAAGGCACCGAAGGGAAGCATTTGGTGAGCGGTTCTGCACACTCAGTGCAGGGCCCTGGAGAGCCACCTGGCCCACCGTGGTCCTCCAAACCACCCCTAAGGTGCGTTTCCGAGGAGCGAGCAAGCGCTCCTGCCCCCGAGGAAGGGCCCATGCCGGCGGCGCCGTTTCTCGCACACAGCAGCTCCCCTGCTGYGCGGGGCTGCGGGGACCCCCACCCAGGCAAAAGCAGCTTCGGATCTTTAATTAAAACCCAGGGTTCGCCGCACCCGGGCACCGACTCCTGCTAGTTAATCTCCATCACTTCATCTCGCCACCAACTTCCATACTCCACAAAACTGCTGGAGACAATTTTTATTGATTGCTCTTCAAGCCGTCAAAAGCGTCCCTGGCTGATCATACGTTACCCCCCGACACCTTGTGCATTTCAGATAATAACTTGGTGCTCGGGAGAAGAAATGAATTGGATGTGCAGTCAGTAACTGTCCAAGTGAATCATGTTACTATATGTCAGCGGCCCAGGCTCTGACTATCATTTTAACAGAGAGAAATCCGCTATTTTCATGGCTGTTTGAAATTATTTTCCAGATGAATAAGATATAACAACAACTACTTACGGTAAAGAATAATATGGGGAATCTCTTCACTATGTGGAAACAAATCTTTCAAGGGTAACGCTGTTAAATATTATTTAAACTGTGACTACTAATGTGAAATTTGGAAGCTGCCACWCAGGTTGCACCAGTGTGGAATGAGAGGACCCCGCTGCGGAGCCGAGCGCGGGGACGCGGCTTGGCCGAGATAACGGCTGGTACCGAAGCCGGAGCGCTGCTGAGACCCTCTCGACAGGGACACAGACTGGTGCCAAACACACAGCAACTGCTGCTTTGCACAGACTATTAGTATGTGCCCAGATAAATCCCCTTTTCCACGTGTGTTTGCCAGAGTTTTGTTTGGAATTACAGCAGGGAGCTTTAAATGGGGCTGAAAAAAAGCAAATGACTTGGAAGCTTTTATATCCTCATCAAACCAGTAATACTTTAAAATATTCCAAGCTGAGCTTCTTAAACCTGAGGTGTTGCTCGCCTTTCCAGCAGCCTGCAGTGAGGCCGGGCTCCCGCTGCCTTGCCTTATCCTGCTCTTCCAAGGCACACGGATGCATTCATTGCATATGGTTGCAGTTGTGAGTTTAGAGAGCACTGGCAAAGAAACAGGAGCATTTTCAAGGATGCTGCTCTGCAGGTGGCCGTGCAGGGACACAGGGCTCTGCAGCCCGAGGCTTKGCCGGTCGCCCCATCCCGTCCCCACAAAGGCCACCCCATCCCGTCCCCACGGCAGCCCTGCTCCAGGGGGCAGCTCCATTTCCGAGCACGGAGCCTTGGTCCCCACGCGCTCCCGCCGCCCGCGAGCTCGCACAGGTGCCGCTGCGAGCACCGCGCATGGAAATGCAGATGAGGCGGCTGGACRCGGCGCGGCCGCTGCGGCTCGGATCGATGGCCTCTCGGCTCCCTGCCGGGAGATCGATGCCCCGCGTGCGCGGCATTGGTTTCATCACTTTGGTTTCACCTTGTCAAAGTCACGTCTGATTTACCGCAGCCCAGAGGGGCTTTGGGCACTTGGCCGCGCTGTGCGGCGGGAGGCAGCGTTCGGCCCGCGCCCGCTCCCTGCGGTGCTCCAAGCTCTCCCGCCCTCCATGCGGCTCAGGCCCGCAAGCCTGGGAGCCCCAGAGCGCCCTGCTCTCCCCGGCCCATCCAACTTGCAGCCACAGCCTTGCCAGGCTGCTCTGTGCAGGGAACATGCCCCGGGRCTCTCAGGGATGGGTGCACTCCAGTCCTCCCACCTGCACGGAATTCCTCAGCCAAAGCTCCGCTGGGATAGGTAACGCGCAGGGAGGCCGGGGGCTGCCCATAGCCCCAGGGCGGCCCCGGCAGCAGCACGGAGACCAGCACAGGCCACCTGGGGCCAGGCTGCGCGCAGCGAGGCCAAGCTCCAGGCTGGTGCAGGGGCTGCCGGGCACRCAGAGCTCCACACGTTGGGAACGAGCACTGGGCACCGAGCGGTTTTGGGGCTCCCTGGCTGGGAGCTGCTCAAGGTTGCCACTGCAAGGGGGTCTCCAACGTTGCCCCCACAGCCTCGCTGGTCCCGACCTTGCTCCATGCCTGGCCCAGGCCTTGTCACCACGCAGGGCTCCGACCTTCCTTCCTGGCGCCTCCATGGAGCAGAGCCACTGCCCAACACGCAGCCTGGTGCACTCAGCTTTTCCAAAAGCACACCCTGCAGCCAAGGCCACCCCAACCTCAGCACCTCCAAGCTGCTGACGAGCCCTAATGACAAAGCCATGGGCGGGGCAGCCCCAGGTGCTTCTTATCTGCAAATTAGCATGGCTATAATGCTGTAAATGCATATAGCAATAACTTGTTTCACTAACTGTGGAATTGGTATTTTTAAACATATTCCCCATATTTAGAGCACTTCATCCATGAAGGACCATTATTGTTTTTTTCCCTCCCAAGAGAGTTATAAAGGTCTCTCCTACAAGTGAGAGAAATACAATCATCACCCTTCACAGCTCGCTTGGCCTCTTTTATTTTATTTGGGGCCATTTAAAGTTCGTGTTTTTAAAGGAAAAAGACTCTTTCCAGGGTCGGGAGCAGCACTGGCCACAGGGCCCCATTGGGGCTGCCCAAGGCTGTGTCTCCTCGGTGCCGCACGGCACCTCYTGGGGCACATCCACCCGGGAGCGGGCGGCTCGCCCGGACACCTTCCAAGCCCCGGGCTGTGAAGGACAAGGAGCAGCCGCCGCACAGCCCAATCCGGGCGTAAATCAGCGGCTTTTGAAATTTTGCTGAGCGTGGAAAGTTTGCCTGTGAAACCGGCATCGATCCGCTGCTGCCGAGCCCTGCAGCCTGGCCCCGCAGGGCAGGATGGAGCGCGCTGGGCTGCGTGCCGGGCACAGGGAGCTCCGCGATGGCCCTGGCCCGTCGCGCCTGGGCTCTTTGCCCCAGCGAGCAGCACCCCTTCCAGAAAGGCAAACAATAACTTCCAGGACACTCTGCTCTCCCCATAAACAGCTGAGAGAAAATCCATCTCTTCCCCATGCAAAACCGCTGATGAGTTCATGAACTGTGCTGCACAATAAATCAGCGCTGCCGGTGCAGGAGAGCGGGGTTTTTTTAGGTTCCTAATAGGCACTCTGACAAGGTGATTGCTCCATATTTCTTGGTAGCTGTCACCTTTGCAGGCCTGTCAATGCTCCTAATCTTTTTTCATTGCGGTGTCAAGTTTTGGTAAGCGAGGAGGTGGCAGGAGGGGCGGGAGCAGCGGGGTGAAGCCTCTGCCCCTGCTCCGGGAGGGATGCGCTCGTGCTGGGGCTTGCGGTGTCCGGGACTCGCTGCGTCCCAGCCGGACTCCAGCGCCAGCACAAAGCGCTTCTAATATTCAGCATCTGGGTAGACAATAAAAACTGGGACAAATAATCTAGTTGAGGCAATTACCTTAGCATAAATGTATATATTATTTATAAATGGCTTTGAATATATAAATAATATTGATAAAATTTGCATGAGTAAAAAGAGATGTAATTACCCAGCGATGCCTCGGAGCGGCGGTTCCTGCTGGGTGCTCGCTGCCTGCTGCGGCTCTGCAAGACCCTGTCCCAGCCCTTCCACACTGACACTGGTACGTGGGCATTGGATGGGCCTCAGAAACGGAGCAGGGAACACATGAGCCCATGCAGGAAACGAAGCAGTGTCTGTGAGGCCTTGGCTGCRTTCGGGGGGATGTTTGGGGGCTCTGGGCATTCCCGAGGAGCTGCGATTCGCAGCAGGATCTGCAGATCCGCAGAGGGATGCATCTGAAAGAGGGATGCTCCGAAAGTTGGATGTGCCGGTGCAGGGGATGAAGCCTGGRTGGGCGGGAGCCGGCCCGGCGCCTGCTGCTGCCTCGGCCGCCTGTAAATAAAGTCGTCTCGCGCTGGCACGGTGCGCACCACACACAGCTCTTTAATAAAATTGGCTCAGATTTGTTGATAAGCCTGAAGCAAAGTCAATGTGAAGTGTCAATCGTGCCGTGCGAGGCAGCCTTCGGGGGTCAAGCTGTTTCCTCTGTATGATGCTCGTATCAAAGATCTGTCAGCGGCGCGTTAACGGAGCGCGCGGATGGCGCTCCCGCCAGCGCCGCCAGATAAAGCGCTGCCGGGCCGGGCTCGGCAGGAGGCGACGGACCCCACGTGCCACACGATGGGTGCCCGCGCCGAGGGGCTGCCCGCCGAGGAATCCCAGGAAACGGGGGGTGTTCGGCCTTGGCGGMGACCGCTGCACCCTCTCTCCCCAGCGTAACGCCGAGGACACGGAGCAGCCAGCCCCGGGCAGCCCCGGGGGAGGCTGATTCCCAGCTCTCTGAGCCGGGCTCAGCGGGACGCAGAGCCTTTACTTTGGAATGTTCCACATATGATGGAATGCAGTGGGACACAGCAGGATGTGGCGGGATGCAGGGGTTCCCATGTGCTGTCCCRGCACCAGCGCAGCAACTGCGGCGCTGGGAAGGCACCGCCACCACCTCGGCACTGCTCACAGAGCCCTCTAAATCTAAATCTCCATCCATCCCTCAAATAAAACTTTATGCCGGCTAATAAATTTTAATGCCACTTGTCAGTACTCGATAAGTGCAATCGTTCCCAGGCAGATGGAAGCCTGGTGCAGTGGGTCCAGCTGGGCCAGCCACGGGTGAAGGGCAGCATAGAGCTGCAGGAGACCCAGGCACTCAGAGCCCACGGCTCCAAATCCGCTCCATGCCCAGCTGCAGAGCATTCCTGCTATACCCGGGAACGGCTGCAGCCTGGGAGAGGAGCAAGCGGCTCCCCAGGTCGTGTTCACACTGAAGCTTAATGTCAGACACACCGGTGTGATGTGGCACGGTTGCTCAGGCAATGCTCCATTTTCCCCCATCTCATTGCACTACCTGATGCAACACTGCAGCCAGCTGCAGCACTGCAAGGGTGTTGCAGCGGGATGCAGCACAGCACMATGCGGGAGGACAGGATGCAGCAGGGCAGGAGGTAGAGCCTGGCCTGGCCCAGGCTGCGAGGGAGCTGCGAGGGTGCAGTGTCCCTGCACACTGTGCTCCGCAGGGCCTTGCCGCGGCCACAGCCACACCGCAATAATCAATAATGGTAACCAGTATTGYAGGAGCAGCGTGAATTTCCTATCAAATTAAACCCCGCAATGAATAATTGTCATGTTTTATTAAACAAGAGGCTCTCCGAAGGGGCTGGTCCTGATGCAGCTTCCCCCGCCGCCGTGGCAAAGCGGATACAGGCTGGTCAGAAATGGTGCATCTCATCCCGAATCCCAAACTGCCTCTCCGCTGGACTTGCCAGACAACCCCCGCAGCTCCGCCAGTCTCCAGGCTCCATGTAGGCTGTGGGACGAGGAGGACGGTGCTCGAGTGTCCCAGTGCCATGCGGGAAGGGACGGGATTCAGTGGCCTGGGTGGGCAGGGGAGCATCGACTCGCTGTGCAGAGCAGCTCTGCCTGCCTCCGCATGCCTCACGTGCTGCCTTGCAGCACGGCTGCACACTGAGATTCCATGTAATTTTGTTTTAGTGCAGAATTTAATGTTAAGTTTAAATATGTAATTATCTTTAATTGAAATTACATCCATGCTTTTCATTAACACGATGCAGAAAGCAGCAGCGCGGCGCAGTGCAGTGAGGCCGGGCTGCATTGGGCTGCAGAGCAGCTTGCAAACACACATGCAAACTGCTGCAACGCGGTGCCCRTCCCGCTACGACTGCGCGCTGCCCAAGGCCCTTCCCACATCCGTGCGTGTCCAGGCCAACGTTCCCGCTGCGCCTGCCCCGTGGCARCAGGAACGTGGCCGCGAGCAGCGCCGCGGGCAGCGCCCGCCCTGGGAGTGCGCACAGCGCCGGGGCGCAGCCGGATGCGGCTCTGCACCGCGTAGGGCRGCCGAGCGCCACAGCAGCGGGAGCGTCGGCTCCAGCGCAGCGGCTGCGGTCACAAGGGGGTAGCATTGGTACGGCTCTGCCACGTCGGCAGCCCGCCTCGCTGCTCGGCTGCACAATGGCTTTAAAATAATTGAGGTCTAACCCCTTTCAAGAGAACATATATTGGTTTCTTTTTTAAAGTAGCCGGGGAACAATGCATTTCCATAAGTGAACGTAAAATTGCATTTAGAAGCGACCACAGCCCCTCTGTCATGTTGCATGGAAAAAATCATCTATTTCTGGATTTAGTCCTTTTCAGACCTTAAGGTCAGTGATTCAAGTGGACACTAAACTAATACAGCCAGACAACATCACTGCACTCGTCTGGTGGCTCCTCTGCAGACCCACACGGATCCCATGCTCCAGGCAGAGCCGCTCCCCATCTGCTTTGTCCCTGGGAGCTCGCAGGCTTGGCCAGGGCTCCCGTTGACTCCTCTTCTGAGGATGACCTTGGTCCGTGACCCCTCTGCATGCCAAAGGACAAGCCATCCCTCGTCCTGGTGCTAGCAGAAGGTGCGGGAGCTGCTGTGGGTGTCTGGGAGCGCTGGGCCCCGCAGCAGCCGTGCTGCAGCAGCCGCCCCGGAGCCTGCCCAGAGCCTGGCGCGGCTCGGAGCGGTACTCTGCGCTTCTGCTGTTTCCTAATGTTTTGCCCAAGAAGCCATAAATTTCCCCAGAACAAGCCAGCAAAGGGTTTGTGTGAGCAGGGAAGGACGGACCGTGACGGGCTGCAGTGAGGTGTGCACAGGAATACGGCCAGACGCACTCGGTGCTGTGCATGCACCAAAGGGCTCCTGCAAGCAGCCGGCAGCGCCTATCCGCCAGCCGAGCTTGGGTTGTGCTGGGCAGGGCTGTTTTAAAGCAAAAAGGAAAGGCGGTTTTGTGCCGAGTGGGTACTCTGCCCTTGGGCAGCTCTGCCAGCTCCGCTCAGCGGTGGCGGCAGCKTCGGCGGCGCCGTGTCCGCGCGCCCGCGCAGCGCGTTGCTGCACTCGTTAGCAGCTGCGAGGCAATCAGCACGCGCTACCGCCCTGCCCTGACAGTGCAATCAATTAGGTATCAATTAATCAGCTAATCAGTATCAAGAATACGCACAGCTCCATGCGCTGGCGCTGTACGTTCCTCCTGGCGATGCATAGCCCAGACCTGGACAGAGAGGCGGATGCAGACCTGCACACAGATCTGGACTGGGACACGGGCACGGGCCTGCACGTGGAGCTGTCCACGGATATGGGCCAAGCCCTCTGGAAACCACCACTCCTCTCCGTCGACCCCTGTAACGGGATAACTGCATCATTTAATCTTGTTACTAAATTGTAATGGAATTATCCCTCTAATCCTTTGGAGCAAGAGCAGGACTCAGCCACCAATATAAAATTAAGGGGAAAAAAAGAGCCCTGCTGTAACCACATATTTCCAAAATGTTTCTCCGGTGCCACTCACAGCCCAGCCGCGCTGGCAGCTCCATCCTGGAGTGCCGCGCCGAGTTGGGCGCTCCAGCGGGGCCGGAGCAAGGGCGGCTCTGTGCCATGGCCTGCAGCGGAGCGCGGCACCACGTGCCGGGAAGGGGCCGGGAAGGGGCCGGGATGCACAGACCCGCTTGCCGCCTGTCACTGCGCATTTGCTGACCTTTCCATGAATATCCCATGGAAAAGACTGAGCCTCCACGCTGGCATGGGGGGGCCAGGATGTGCAGGGCCATGGGGATGCAGGGCTGCGGGGACACGGGGATGCACAGATACGGGATGCAGGAATGAAGGGATGCATGGACATAAGGATGCAAGATGCAGGGATATCACACCTCTTATCCATTCCTAGGCTTCATTTCTGATGGCAAGAGCTGGATGCTGGGCACAAACTGCTGGGACTGCGCCCTTAATGCAGCAAATTCTGCCTTAATCCAGGGTCGTATCCCGAGGGCAGTATCCCAGGCACAGCCAGCCTGGCCAGCACATTGTCCGCTCCCACAACACCTTCTGCATTGGGAACGGTTTCCACACCAACAATTCCTGGGATAACTGTGTTGCAAAAGGCTCGCTCTGAATATTTAATAGAATTATTGCTAGTTATCAGCACAACTAAGTGATAAATTACGAGCAGGCTTCACACAACACGAGGCAGGGCCATTAGGGGGTTTCAATCACAGCTCCCACCCGACCCCCTTGTCAAAGTGACCATGAATTAAGGAGGAAGCCTCGGAGCCGCCAGCGAAGGCAYGTGGGAGACAGGCTGAGGCCGGCGCCGCGGCCGGACGCGGCCCCTCGACGGCGCGGACGGGCTGATCCTTTCGCTGCCCTTTGTCTCGGAAAAAAATTAATTCTCATTTGCATTACCTCGACTAAATGTCACCCACCGATATTTTGTTAGACATTAGCAGTGCTGGCAGAGAGGGGCACGGGATAATTGCGTTCTGCCTGGCGCTGGGATTTACATAATTTCAGACAGCAATTAAAGAATCCCTGGGAATTTTTTTTTTCCTCTTCCAACCTCTCCTACAAAGAAAATGTTCGTTTACATTAAGCACTCAGCTCCTCGCTGTTCATTTGCATAAAATTAAAGGTTTTTGTGTTCTGCAACAGCAGGGTAACATTTAAAATTCTGTTTCAAAAAGCTCACCTTAGAATAATAAAATGTTAATATCATTTCACGGGCTGGAGAAGGTTGCCAGCTGCCTTTCACTTCAAACTTTTGTCCAATACTAACTGCTTGGGTGGGTGATATTATTATTATTTGCTGCTGTTAAGACAGGAACTTTGCAGAAGAGGCAGGGGGACGCAGGCAGGGCCACAACGGGTCTCCGCAGGCTGCTCAGCGCAGAATGTTTGTTTACTCCATGGTTTTTTAATTAAAAAAATAACGCGGAAGAGCAGCAGCGGGATAGCAGAGGCTTTAACGCGCTGCACGCCGCAGACGAGGCGGGAAACGCGCGTGGCCCCGACCCCGGAGCCGGTGCGGGAGCCTCCGAGCTGCCGCCGTTGGGGGCTGCTGTGGGATTGCGCAGGAGCGCCGGGAGCGAGCGCCGCGCGGCCCCGGCTCCCGGGATGCGGCCCCGGCTCCCGCCGCGCGGCCCCGGCTCCCGGGATGCGGCCCCGGCTCCCGCCGCGCGGCCCCGGCTCCCGGGATGCGGCCCCGGCTCCCGCCGCGCGGCCCCGGCTCCCGGGATGCGGCCCGGCCGGGGTGCACGGGGCCCGGCACTCGGAAGCCTCTGCTCTCTCCCTGAGCACGGCAGCCCCGCTCCGCTCCGCACGCGCCCGAGCTGCGCAGAGCCGCCGCAGCCGGCAGCAGGTTGAATGCGTGAGCCCCCCGGCACCGGCACAGAGCCGGCCCGACGGCCGCAGCCCCGCTTTGGGAGCGGGGAGGGTTAGTGCACAGAATAAATCCCCGCTTTGGAAGGAGGGAGCCTTAATGCTCAAAATAAATGCCCGCTTTTGGGAGGACACGTGCCCGGGCACCACCGGTTCCCAGGCCCTGGTGGGAACTCGGAGGTTCCCGTCCCACGGGAAATGTTAACATTTCAAAACCCATTTGGCTTCTGGAGGAGAAGGAAACAAATATTTGCAAATGGAAATGAGAGAGATTGGCTTACRAATTTGTTTCAGAAGAAGTTCTGAATTCATTTTAAAATTTCTCATTTCAAAATTTGTTTTTATTACTTTTATATTATTTTATGACATCAGTAGTAGTGCATAATGTGACCTGTCATATCATGTCAAGGCATGTCATAATATGCATAATAGTAGTAGAAGTGCATAATATTACATGTCATATTGACATAATCAGAATATTCTATTATTATTGACTTTGTCAAACTAATTACAACACAGAGAGGAAATACAATACACTAAAAAATAAGATTGAAAGGTGAAAACTACAAAAATTAATAGCTATTTCTATTTTCAACCACCTTTTTATATATTTTTATAAAAATAAATGTTTAAGGAGGTATATGATCCCATGTTATGCACTGCTACAAGTGATCCCATGAAACCATGTAGTAATAAAAATTAAAATAACCCAAGCAAAATTGTCAGTTTGGAACTATTTCAGTTTTTTTTTTTTAAATAAAATCAAAATTTAAAATAAATGATCCTCAAAAATTATTCTACAAGTAGAAATTCAAAGACCCTCATTAGGAGAAAATCCACGTGAAACAGCAGTGCTCAGTGAATGCGAGAGGAAATGCTCCTGTAGGTGTGCAGAGTCCGGGAGCGCAGCAGGTCTGGCACCTCGGCACGGGCACCCCGCGTGTGTCCCCATGTGTACGCATGCACATGCATGCACACGCATGTGTCCACATGTGCAGGGTGCTCCGCKGTGCCGCTGGAGCTTCCCTGCGCCCCGGCTCTGTTGGGAATTCTAATTGACTTGACACGTTATAAATTGCCTAACTTGGTTGTGATTGCTGTGAAGAATGGTACTTTAAAGGACTCAATATCTGTATATCTCCCTTTGATAAACATTGGCTTGCTGAGCTTAGATCTTATTTATTTACCCTTGGAGCAGGTTCATTACTATGTATTAGGTAGATATGACATATTTATGGAAATATGGGGACTCTTTATGGAATATATTAAGATTAAATAAATCATTTACTATGTGGTCAAGAACTACAGCAATCCTGATGAATGATTCCACAATTCTTTTTTTTTTTTTTTTTTTTTTTGATCTTTGATAATTTTTAAGAGCCATCCGCTTTGTCCTCCTGGACTTCAGAATTTCCTGCATGGCCCATGGCAGACCATAGTGGAGATGCAAAACATAGACGCTTATCTGGGAGGAACCCACGAGCCAGGAGCTGCGGAGCGTGCTGAGCTGCGCACGAGGCCCCGGGCTGCAGCCCCTRCCTGGGAAGGCGAAATGCCCCCAATTCCCCCGCCGTGCAGCCCTGCATTGTTGCAGCACAGCCGGCAGCCAGCGCGCTCCATGTCTACAGGCGCACTTCCACTAATGGGGGAAAATGCACCTAAAACGGCTGTTTTGACACAAATCCGCGAGAGCTGGGGCTAGCGATGCGCGTTTCCTCCGCTCGTGCCCATCACTGGTGCCTGTGGAGACCCGCGGCGCCCAGGACGCACGGAGCGGTGCTGCGGGGAGCGCAGCGGGACCCTCCGGACACCACGGCGAGGGAGGCTCCTCAGGACAGTTAAGCRGCAAACCGTGTGGCAATAATACAATTTACCTGCTTCTCACAGATAGGCAGTTTGCCACGCAAGGAGAGGAATTGGGTGCCCRCTTCCAAAATTGTCAGTCTCAGGCYAAGAGYGCTCCTGGCAGAGCTGCTCGGCTGGCACACGGGCAGGGAGCGGGAGCGCGGCCAGCACGGGTGCCACGGGTGCCACGGGTGCCACGGAGCAGAGCGGCGCCTCGCGGGGCCGCCCGCGCTCGGGCTCCGGCGGAAGCACAACTTCCCCTCGCGCCGAGCACAGCGGCTCCAGCCGGGAAAACCTGGATAAAAGTTTAATTAGGAAAACCAGCTCCATCTGTAACGCGTCCCCCTTCTCCCCGAGTATTAACCCTTTTGCCATAAATCTGCCACCCTTGAAGAAACCTGCCGTCCTCACGAAGCCTACTCAGGGTTCACGTTATTTTAATCAGTTAAAGGGGTTTAATACATTATTGATTTTTAGGAGAATTGAAAAAGCTCCCGTATTAAGTCCAGGTTGCTTATTCTTTCTGTATATGACATTCAGGTACTTGTGAAAAATTATACCAATTATGAAATCAGCCATTTACTGCTTCAAAGTGCAATCAGTTGTCACACTGGAAAGCACTTGCTCCTGAATATTATTAGTTGGGCTCTGTGCACAGGAAAGTGCTGAGAGGAAAGACTTTAACCAAAGGGCAATTGCATGAAATTTACTTAGAAATAGCTATTTATCACCCTTGGA
Organism: Nothoprocta perdicaria; assembly: GCF_003342845.1. NCBI lineage: Eukaryota > Metazoa > Chordata > Aves > Tinamiformes > Tinamidae > Nothoprocta > Nothoprocta perdicaria. The sequence continues at coordinate 470,353 of NW_020455865.1, forward strand.
TTTCCTACTGTTCAAATCCACGGCAGACACTTTATGGAATGAAACAGCCATCTCACAACGTAACTCAGCCAACTGAGGGGGTTTTTTCCTCACTGACATTAAATGAAAAATTTAGAAGTCATTGTAACAGCTTAAAGATGCATTATCCTTTTTGATGTGCAATTTTAGCTTCATATCAAAAGCCATATAAAATAACCCCCGCACAAACACACAAAAAAGGAACTTTTAAAAGTTTTATGACATGTAGTTCATCTTACCTTTTATGCACCTGAAAGGAGCCATTCTCCTGCTGCTGCTCCCAGGGCCCACGGCACCGTCGCGGCTGTGGGAGAGCTCTGCAGAGCAGAGCGGGGGAAGATGGAAGGGTGGATGGGTAGATGGATGGATGGATAGATACAAGGAGGGACTGATGGGTGGAAGGATGGACGGAGGGATGGACGGAGGGATGGCTTCAGTCYGGAACACGGGAATTCGAGCGGGAAGCGAGTGCAGCGGCGGCTCCCAACCTGCTGCAGCCCATGCAGGAGAAGGAACTGGRAACTCAGACAACAGAGCCTCAGCAGACAACAGCAATGCAGGATCTGATCACAGTTTACACAGAAATAATGCAAAAAGAGGAACACTTACTATACATTAACTTAGCAAAAGGATTGTTATAAATACCATTTAATTTAATAAATAGCAAAGTATTTATAAATGAACCATCTCATAAAGAGTTACCCATTCCCCCATGCACAATAATATGATTTGCACAAAYGTTTGTCCTTGAGGCAATAGAAATTTTCTTTGCAAATCAATCCTTACAGGGATTGTAATTAGTATCCGCTAAGGCAGTCGGCAGTACCTGTAGCTGTATTTCTCCCATAAAAGCCCTGATTGCTGCGAGCTCTCGCACAAAGCTAACGACACAGAAGGAAAATGCACACGTCGTCTAGACTATTCATTTTAATCAGGCAGGAGTGATTTTTTGTGGCCCATTTGATATGACTTTTACACAAGATACAACCTCACTCCGCAGGGGCTGGCGGAAAAGGTCAACACTGCTGTATAAAAATACATTTAAAGAAAGAGTTTAGAGAAGCAAAAACCACAGATAAGGACCAGCATTGTTTGCACAGAGCTGCAAGCGCGATAGCAGCTCTTTAATGATTTCTGAGAAATTTATAATCCGTCATTCCCGTGCGGATGCTGGGAAGTTGCAGACGGAGGCCAGGGCTGCTGCTGCGGTGGCGGGATGGGGATGCGGAGGCCGAGCAGGAGCAGCCCTGGCCTCGAGCCCTTCCCGCATCAGTGGCCGCGCACACGCGCCGGGAGCTTCCCGGCCCCGGGCTGCGACGGGCAGGACGAGGCCGGCGCCCCGGGCTCGCTGCCACGCGCCTGCGCTGCTGCAGCCCGCGGCCGTGCCAGCTCCCGCACGCTGAAATCACTGCTTTGCCCGCTCCGTCATTACCGCACGCTGCTCCAGCAGGATTGTGTGGGTACAGCTCAGCCAAGGCTGCTCTTGGTGATTAGCGCAAGTGCAAACACAGTTAGTGACTCTGCTGCCGCCAGCCCCGCGGAGCCATGCGCTCCCGACCGCYGCTCCGGGCTCTGTCTCGCATGGTGCCGCCAGCATCGGAAAGGAAACAGCAGGCTGGCTGGAGCTGCCTGGCTCTTCCCAGCTGTTCCGAATGGGCAGCAACTCCAAAACAAGTCTCCCATGGATAGAGGAATTCTCCAGTCCCAAAGACCGGAGCATCACAGTGGCACGGGCGCTGCGTGCCCGGAGAGCCCAGCACTGCTAGCTGTGCTCTATATGCCCCCAAAGAGCACAGGATTATTCCAGGAATAGAACCTAAAGCCCTGSCTTTAAGAGCAGGTTTCACTGTAATCGCCCCCTTTGCAGCCTTAGTGCCCAGCCCCACGGCTGCCTTGTGCCCTCCTTCCCCCTCCAGCGAGCAGGAGACCAAGCATCAGGAGATCATTGATCTTGCAAGCTGACTTGTCCTCCCGAGCAAGGAGGAGGTTAATTTATCACAGGATGGAGAAAACCCGATCTTTAACTTCCCTGCTTGCTCTTAATTAAATGCAAACCTAGCAGGTCTGCACAGCCTTCCTCTGCAGCTCCAGCACTGCAGCCCCCGGCCCTGGAGCAGCCCTTTGCAGATGGGCTAAGCTGGGGCAGAGCTGCAGCCACGGGACGCAGGGCACAGCCAGATGTGCCCGGTGACAGATGTGCCCATCCCCAATGCCCGCTACAGGCACGGATTCCAGTGCACGCTCCCAAGGAGCTCTGGGCTCCGGTGCTGCCTCCAAACGCAGGAGCCAACAGCAGGGAGGGGTCTGCTCCCAGGGACCAGGGATTTAGGAACGACAACGCAACCCCAGGGCTGGGGAGCCCCTGGGGCTGGGGCAGCAGGACAGGACGCTCCAGCAGGACAACTTGTTGAGCTCAAGATCACGCGAGCAACACAACCCTCCAGACACCATTTTGCCCCACGCGCTGCACAAACCGTGGAGCCACTTCTGGGCGCATTCACAAGTTCGCTTTTGCAAAAGGCAAAGAGCCGCCGTGAGTGCTGCAGAGCTCAGGAAGCAAAGAAAGCAGGAGCCCGGGGCAGGCCCGCAGCTGAGCCCGGGTACGAGCCCCTGGGGCAGCGGCTCAGCTGCAGCGCGTTCGCTGGGCTGGCCCCTCGGGGCTGCTCCAGCACAGCCCTCCTGCATGATCCCCACGGCCCCTCGTGGAATGGCACCCAGGAAAGGCTCAGGGAAGCCCGAGCAGCGTGAGGGGTGCGAGCAGGAAGGAGCTGAGCAAGCACTGCCCTCCCCAGCGCGGCTGCGCTGATCTATGGCACGCTGCAGTGCCGGGGCAGCGCGGACACCGCTGTGCTAAATGAGAAAAAAGTAATTGCCTTCCCCCGTCCACAACTCCCAATATATAACTTGGAGAAATATAATTAGCTGCTAACTCCAAAGATGCATTGGAATTTTTGTAATGGGCACCAAGACCCTGTATTAAAAAGAGCTGAAAGAAAAACGATGTGCTCCTTGCAAATGGAAAGAGGTTCAGAAGTTTTAATTAGGATTCTTGACACATCTGCAACTGGGGAAGCAGGAAAAGAGCCCACGAGAGCCTTGCTGCTTCAGGGACATGCACAGGGAGAGGAGGAGTGTGCCAAAACGTTCTGGAGAAGTGACATCTTTGTGTCTTACGAACAACGTGTGGAATCAAAGGGGTGTTGCAGGTGGTGGGTGTTCCCCGCCCGCGCACCCCGCAGCCCTGTGTGCAATCCCGGCATGGAGCCGGGATAGGGGAGTGCCGGGAGGCTCCCGCGCTGCCCCGCACCCAGCCCTGCCGCCGTCCCCGGCTCACTGATAACCTGCACGAGCTGCACTTTGCCATGGAAACGGGGCCCCGTTTCTTTACATTTTTAAAAAGATTAATATTTCCCAGCCTGTTTCACTATTCCAATATTAAAAATCATTAGTTACATCCCGCCCCGCAGCCCTGGGCGGCTGTAACATGCCTCTGCGGGCCGGGATTTTCTCTTTCCGTTTCCATCACATGCAAGAGAATTGCAGCACTGGCAGAGCAGGGAAGTCACACRGATTTTGGTATCGTCCTCCACCTCCTGGGAAAACAGTTGGACTTCCAGAGGATGCAGGGAGGAGGAAACTGCCATGAATTAAGAATGCTTTGTTCTGCTGAAGCAGGTGGTTTGGGGAAAAGGAAGGGTCTGTTTTGGTAAGMAAGGCTGCTTTTCTTTCAAGAAGTGGCTGCTTTAATGTAGAGAAAAAGTGYGTGCAGTTGTAAGGAGTCAGGACCACGTGTGCAGGAACAGATACCAAATCTTACTCCATTACTTGCTCAAGGAAAAAGATGAGTGATTCATCCACGATGGAAAACGGCTACGAGTTCAGTTCCTTAAAAAAATAACAATATGAGAAAAACATCTGTCTCTTAAAGCTCATAAATYTGTACAGTAAAAGGTTTGGGCAAAAACATTTTATTGTTTTTGCTGTCAAGAACACAAAGAATTAAGGACCATGTGACTTGGTAATTGCTGTGGACTTTTTTCCTGACAATAAACATTAAACTTAAAACTGTATTAAAATCATTTGACAATTTTTATGCTTTAACAGCTGAGAGTGAATAATGTTTTTCGCATATGAAATACTTGCTCTTGTCAGCCTATAAAACTGTCAGAAATAAATTCATCAAAAAAGATTATATAATTAAAAGTCAATTCTTTTCTTTCCCCAGTTTAGTTGGAATTATTTGTTTGTCACTTTTTTCAGGACTAAATTACTGCATTCAGAGACAACTTTCTTAGTTGAGGCCATTACGAGACGTGTGGTGCTCACAAAGGCAGCCCAACTTACTCGGAAGTAGATCTGTTCAATACCATTTTTCAGAAAATACTTTTAGGTGGTGCTGTTTCTAAAAAGGTGCTTTATTGTGAGTGGGAAGAGAGATGGAAAGCACCAGATGTAAAGAGGTTATTTTTATTATTGAGCTGGGTATAATTGGTGGAAAACTGCTGAATTAATCCAAGTTTTGGGTTAATTGCTAGCATCTCAAGCTAGCAATTCTGCAGGGGGTGCAAATCAACCTGGGGGTTACGGGGAGCTGTGTGCATGGACAGAGAGCTTGTGGCACCCACGAACCCGCAGCAACCTCCGGGCTCACAGCCATCGYGGCAGAAGTTCATGCTCCATTAAAAACAGTTATTTAGTACAATAATCATTCAATTAAAAACCTTATGAAGTGGCTGCCAGAGCCTATTTGTATCAATACAATGTTTTAATTGTAAAAAGGCTAAATACGGACTCACCAGCTGCGGGTTTTGGTGGGTGGCACTGGGCCCCATGCCCGCCTGCGCCCCTCCAGGTGGCCGCGTCCCGACTCCAGGCTCCGTGGAGGTGTTGGGATCACTGGATGCCCAAGCCGGGCTGCATCCTGCCCGTCCCTGCCCATCCCGCCTGCCGCCGGCGCCCGGCACCGCGCCGTCCCGCGCCCGCTCGTGCCTCGGTGCAGAGGTGCCACCGCATAAATATTCCAGTCACCATTGCTTACTGTCAGACCCAATTTAGAAAAGTACCTGTCTGTTACAAATATTTTATAGTACTTGAATATGCAATTTATGTAACATGCCCAGCGAAAGAAATCCATTATAAGGTTTTGTCTGATTGAAATTCTGGCATCGTAGCAGTAGGAAAAAATTAAATTATTCTGGAAAGTTGCAGTCCATTATGAAGACGTGAGGGCTYCTCCTGAGGAGGAGCCGTTGTCCCTTCGGCAGCAGCGCGTTGGAAGCTGAGTTTTGCATTTGGCGCTGCCCGGGGCCTTGGCCCGCGGCCAGCAGCATCCAGCAGCCCCAGTGTCCCCAGGGCGGCCTCGGCGCCCGGCGTGCACGGGGCGCAGGGCAGGGACGGGCACGGGGAGCACCTGGAGAGCGGCACGYGCCCCAGCCCCACAGCTGGTGGCCGGGCGCACATGGGACATCCTTGCACTGGGACCCATGTGGGGACCCGCATCGGGACCCTGCACGGGATGTGGACCTGCAGCACCTCTGGAAATGCCCAAATCAGAGTGCGGAGGCTCCCGCTTTGGGCCRTTTGGGGAGGGAAAAGCAGGTCAGAGCTGTAGAGAGAGCACGTGTGTCCTCRGAGACCCGGCGTGCTGCTCGGGGTATATTTTATGGATAGAGGCAGCCCCAGATGGCTCAGGAAGGCGCTGGGCTGAGCAGTGTTAGCGGTTAGTGTGCTAAGGAGCCTTTGTTTGGGTACTTTAGTTTTGACATTTAAATGCATTYTTCAAATACAGTGAGATGAATGTGATGTCACCGGGGAGTCACCGAGGACTCTCAAGCATAAAAGCAGACGGCAGGTTTTAATCTTTAACAGCGCCCGGCCTCCATCCCTGAAGATCCGCAGCAGAAGCTGCGCTGTGCTTTAGGTGCCCCAAATATCAGGCTTTTCATCCACTTACRGCACTTGATATGGAAGAAAAACGTCGGTAATGCAAAAGTGATATTTAATGCAACTCAGACCTTATTTCATTTGACCAAGGGAAATCTGGAAGCTAAAGATCTTTGCAGCTTTTGACTACAGGAAAGGGGTCAGACACCGAACGAGCCTGGACTCAGGTGTTTGTTTCATTCCTTCATGGCTGGTTTGACTCTGCCAAACCTCAGCGATTTGGGCACATTAGAGTCCACTGGAGATTCCTGGAGACCAAGCCTGGACGCTCTGGCACTGGCTGCGGTTCAGCCTGCCCTGTGAGCAGACTGGAAACAYTCTGAGAATCATTAGCAATTAAAAGTGTCGCTGTCCTTGAGGGCTTGGGAAGCCGGAGCCCCTGGCACGGTCTGCGGGGTRTGTGTGGACACGGGAGCCAGCGTGCTGGGGGAAACTCTTCCAAGGAAGCACTTGAGGAATTCCAGGTACAGAGGAGCTCCAGGACAGGCCCGTGCTCATGCTCCCCTTTGCGGCAGGAGCCTCAGCCCCGACTGCAACACGACTGCAATGGGTTTGATGTTCCCCCCAGAGATTAATTTGTCCTCATGTCTTGTGCTCTACCGAGAGTACACAGAGCTCTCCTTTTTAAATATTAATGAAGATTGGAAAATTTTCCACTGGGGAAACTTCCTTGCGGAAAGGCAGGAGTGTGTCTGATGTTAACCCTTTGGAAGCGGCTCCGGGGCTGCGAGCGCAGGGTTCCCCTCCAGCACTAATCTTGCACTGCATGCAACTCGTGGGTGCTCTCACTGAGCCCAGCTGTGCTGATAACCTAGGACAAACACACAGTTTTACTTATTTCCATGAGTTTGTTTCCACTAACATTTTTTCCATCCTGCAAACACCTGTAGACTCTGGTTTTCAGGGATCTTAATCTTCCAGGAAAAATTACAGATAAACATGAGCTGGCTTTTAATTACAAGATACTGATTGTTGGTTTGCACAGCAATATTTGTTCAGTAAATTGCTAATTAATGCAAAGAAAGTGCCATGYGACTTCAAATATTTGCTTCCATTTACACTACAAAAACATTATTTTGTTTTTCACAATCATCAYGATTGTGGTCTTGATGAGATTTTTGTGGATGAGACTTTTGGCAGCCCCAGGGGCCACGAGCTCACCCTGCTCAAGGCAGCCGGGAGCTCCCAGCACCTTGGTCTGGCTTTGCCTGGCTGACCTACAGCTGCCCTGCTGATACGGAGTAATTTATAGACATGCTGAAAAAGCTGGATTTATACCCTGATCATAGCAGAGAAATGCTAGTACATAAAAGTGGTAGTACCTTTTGCGGTATATACCTAAATCTTTAATTTTTATAGCAGCTAAGAGAAAAATAAGCTTGCATACCGTACACACAGCATAAAGTGGCCATAAATCATGGTCCTGCCGAGAGCAGAGAGGGATCCTGTTGATTCCCCAGCCGCTGGCAAAGGGCTGCGGCGGTGACGGAGCCRGAGCTGCTTCCCCAACCGGCACTGGGACGCGGAGACGCCGAGGACGGAGCGGGGAGAGCRGCCGGCGGCCGATCCCCCATCCGCCCAGCTCTCCATTCTGCTCAGCGGTGGCTCCCAAGCCTCTCCCTTCTGTTGCATTAACTCTGCAAATGACAGTGATCATCCCCAAACTGAGCCTGGTTTCAGTGAAAACAGAAAGATGAGATTTTTTTTTTTTTCAGTGTTTTAACTACGCCTTAAGGCAGAAATTATTCACTGGGCTCAAGTCTTCCTGGCCTGTGTTGATTCTTACCATGTTTTTCAGTGCATTTCTGCAGCGATGAAGTTTGCCTAATGAAGCTCTGCATGTTGAGGTTGCCCATGTTGGCCCGTGGCAGCCCTGTGGGGACACAGAGACACGGGGACGGAGGCATCAACCCGGCTCCGGCGCCTGCTCCGACAGGGAGCCCGTCCCAGCGCGACGGGGCGGTCGGTGCCACTGCTCCACGCGGAGCTGCCAGGGCAGAAAAGCGCTTTCTGAGGAAATTCAAAAAACATTTGGAGTGCCTCTGCCCATTAAAGAGTGACATTTAGTGCTGTATTTTGATATATGTCTCGAGTACCGCACAGCATAAAGACCCTAAGGGGACCCATGAGCCAAATGAGATTTCCATGTCAGCACCAGTCACGACCTTTCCTTTACTGCATCTGCTTAAATACAGAAAACATGGTTTTGTTATAAAGTCAAGTCAAAACAGGGATTCAGAGTAAAATATAATATATACTTAGGCTTGCCCTCGGGGACCTTTATAATGGCTTCGTATAAAACAATACGCTGTTTACTGCAAGACGCTGCTGTGCCGAGTGCACCCTGCCCTTCCCAGCACGGGGATCCCCGCTCGGCGCTTCCTACGGCGCCCGGCGGATGCACTGGGATGCACTTGGAGCCCGAGAAGTGCCCGGGCCCTTCGCTGCAATGGGCAGACATTGTCCCATGGCTGCTTTGCCTCCAGCTCCCACCCCTGGCCCCATGAGGCCAGGCACCCATCCCTGCAGCTCATGGAAAGCACCTGCAAACCCCATGGAAAATGCCCGCAGACCCCATGGAAAACACCTGCAAAGCCCATGGAAAATACCCACAAGTGCAGTCGCCTGTTGCCTGCGGCATGGTGTCCCCACGTACCAGAGTAACGGGGTTCGGCGGCTCCTTAATTCTGCAGCCACATCTGGGACCTCCATGGTTGGGATTTCTGCTGCCCTGCAGCGCTGCCGGTGGCATGGATAGCACTGCAGCTAAACCCTTTGGCCTCCAGCCCCAATGCAGAGGGGACATGGGGTTGACCCTGCCCTTGGCAAACCAAGAAAAACGAAGCACTAATTGCAAAGTGCCTCAACCTGGCATCCCGAGGAGTTCTGAGCGAGCCCCTTGCCTGGGGCACAGAAGCCCAGCACAAAGTTTGTTCCAGGCCGTTGAATCCCTGTCASAAAATTCCCCCGCATTAATTACCCCATGACGGCGCAGCCCGGGAACACGGGCACAGCTCTGCTCCCGCCGTGGTTAATGCCCAGGATGCTGCACGCAGGGATGCAGCAGGACGGAGCACAAAGGGCAGCATCTCTGTGTGCAGCACCCGGGCTCCCCTCCTGCCCCTGATCCTGTGCAGCGTGCCCGGATCGCGTGCATCAGGGCGGGATTGTCCAGCATGCAGCTTTCTTTGGGAGAGCAGCAAAGCTCCTTTGGGATTCCGTCCTGAAAGACAGCATGGGCCAAGGGAAGAGAGGCCACACATGGGCGAGGATGGGAAAAACAGATTTTCTGCTGCTGGTTGGGGCATTAGCTGCTCTAGCAGTTGCTCAGCGTTTGCAAATGTTTGCAGAACCTCCCAATTAAAAAACACTTTAGCGGAATGATTCTTTGTCAAAAAACATTCACCTGCCATGCATTATTCAGCGTTATCTTGTTTAACCAAATGTCATGCAGCTGGAGAGAGGAAATGACACGGTGTCAGAGAAGCGCCTGGCTGCCGATGCCGCCGCGGTGCCACCGGAGCGCGCYCAGCGAGCGCGAGCACGCCGAGGTGCCCGCCCGCCCCTGGAGCTGCTGCGGAGAGGTGACGACGCTGCAAAACGCATTAAAGTTTGGTAAATGGTGCATTTAGCTCCATGGAGTTTATCCATCATGAATGATTTATTCATTTATAAATACTCCAAATTCTACATACAGATTCTCCTGGTTGTTTAGTTTCTTGTAATTTATTGGCTCATTATTATTTAATATGCAAGCTCTGTCACTCAAGAAGTTAAAAAAAATTCATTTTCCATCTGCGTTGCTGGCACTGGCTGGCGAGCGGAGCGGAGTGGGGGGGTCCGCGGGCGCCGCGTCCCCCGGGGCGAGCGKCAGCCGAGGCGGGACGGGCTCCATGCCAGGACACGCTTCTCCTTGCGCTTCCCAGTCCCCACTGACCTTCGCTCTGCGGCTATGCGGAAGYGGTCAGAAATGCCCAAACCTGCGCAAAAGCCACGGGCAAGCTGAGAGCATCAGCAGGAGCACAGAGCGTCATAAGGAGCAGAGTCACAAGGAGCAAAAACCACCGTGAGGAGCAAAGAGCGTCCCCAGGAGCGCGCGGGCCGGAGCCCCGCCGTTCCCGCGCCCCATGTGCTGTTAGTGAGCAGCCATCAGCAGACAGTGACACTAACTGTGGGCCTTTTAAGAGTGTAATGTATTAGCAACTTGTCTCCTTGAAAGCTAATGACAAATGCCTTGCTTAAAAGGAAGATCAAAACATCAAGAAAAATTAGATTAAATGGTTATGAAAGTCCCAGTGGAGGACGCACTTCTCAGAAGTATTCCCCGTTGAACCTGGGGAATCTGCAGTTGTTTCCRCTGCTCCTGCAGTGCCGGGAGACGCTCGCCTTGGCGCGCACGGGGTGCCTGGCGCTCGGGACGCGCGGGCGTCTCCGACGGAGGCGTTTACACCGTTCTGCTGGATCTCACTGCTGATGGGCAGACACCCCCTGTACCTGTATTAGAATCAGCCGGAGAASAGTCCCCAGCTGAGCCCCCTGCATGCTCCTCAGTACCAACGGATCTTCGTTTTGACCAATGCTTTGAATACATTTTTTCCTCTAGTTTTTCAAAGGAACAGGCCCGCGTTCCTGCYGGCTGCAGCCTCGTGCTGCGGGGCTGGCTCGGCACAAAGCCCAGCTCCCGTGGCAGGCGCTCCGGGAAGGCCTGGGACACCTGCGCCCGCTCCTCCCTGCGGGATCCAGAGGGGCTGGATTCGTCTCTTCCTTTCCCATTCGGCGTGCGGATGCGAGGAGCCGGGCGGGAACATGGTGCAGAGCCACGGTACCCGTGCGGTGACACGGGATGTTATTAATTGTCAATCAGAGCCACCAGGCTTGTCAAGACACTCTCCTTCGAGCAGCCTGCTCCAGACCTGAAGTGGTTTTTAATCAAACGTTAATAACGCAGCATCTGTCAGCGGACCATTGGCATCACGCGATAATAAAAAGTTAACATATGACACGGCAAATCCTAACGTTTTCATTTTTGCTTCTTTCCAATTATCGTCAGGTTTCGTGCCAGGACGAGGCACAGCCACACGCTAGGAGCCCCACACAGGGACAGAGCATCCATCCGCTCAGCAAGGGGGTTGGGATCCAGGGACACAGCGGCCCTGTCCCTGTCCCCATCCCTCACCTCATCCCAGTCCCCATCCTGGTCCTCACCCTATCCCCATCACCATCCCAGTCCCCCTCTTGGTTCCCACCCCACTGTGGCACGTCAGCCAGGGCCAACATCTCCTCTGGGGTGGGAACGTGAAGGCTTTGAAATCCCAAGAAGAGCTTGCTGTAGAGTAGGGACTATGATTATTATTAATGGTTTGTGTTATGGGATAAGCGGTGCATAACAGATCTGCTGCAATATCAAGTCTTCCATCAGAAATTCATCATTTTGAGGACTTTGTCAAAAGTAGACTGCAAACGCAGTGTGTACAAATCTGTGTGACCGTAAAGCCATATAGACATACCAAGCACCTGTATATTTAAAATAGACTCAATTTCCTTTTCTAAATGCATTGTTTTCACTTGAATACTTCCTAACGTTCAATGGATTGCAGTTGCTTCATCTATAGATTCAATTTGTGTCTCTGGACAGAGTTTGAATGGATTTATTATATTGAAATGCAATTTTGCAGACATAACCTTATATCTGACCCGTCATTACTTATAATGCTAAACTTTGATATGTTAATTCTGCCTTATGTTTTTATATATTTTATGACACTTGGCTTAAACATTTTTAATCTACATATTGGTTTATGTCCACCTAAATTATTGTTGCTCCCGGGGACAATGTGCATACAAGATCCGGCAATTCATTATGCTATCCCCGCTTAAATGAATTTCAAAAATTTAATAAAGTTCTCCCCCTCCTTCCATTGTGTTCCCAAGCTCTGGCATAAACACCAGTCCAGTGTTATCAAATCACAGAAGAAGAATAAGGTTACCCCGGGAGAAGCCCAGCGCAGCGCAGCTCGAGCGCACCGTCRCCTTTGATTAAAGCTGCCCTCTAAGGCGCGAGGCGGCCGGGCCTCCTGCAGCAGCAGGGGCGCTGCGAGGCACGCGCTTCGCCCGCACTGCACCGCGACGACAGACCTGTGTGCATGCTGCAGCTGCGTGGTGCATCCCACATCCATGCTGCAGCTGCGTGGTGCATCCCACATCCATGCTGCAGCTGCATGGTGCATCCCGGCACGCGCGCTGCGACACTGCAGTGCATGGCTGAATGCACGCAGCAGCATGGTGTGCCCCTGCACACACGCAGCAGCACTGCAATGCCGAGGCGCCCGGGCGCTGCTCGCCCGTGACTGCTTCCGCGCAGCTGCTCCCCGAYGCATCCCGCCTTCCCGCTTCCCTTTTCCTGCAACAATGTCATGAATTTTTCATCCTTGATGAACTTCAAAGTCTTTTAATGACTCTTCATAAAAAAACAGAGGGGCCAAAAGTTGAGCAAAGGGAGATGATTAAAGGACCTTATTAAAAGCAACCTTGTAGAATTCTCCACATGAAAGAGAGCGCCATTATGAGGGCTTATCCTTATAAATGACACTTCGCTTTTGCGAACATGCCGAAACCTGATTAGAGTGACAAGCACTGAGTGATACTGCAAACCTGTTAATAACATGAAAATTAGAAGAGGCTCATGCAAAGAAGGGAGATTAATTTAGCCCGAGTACATCTCGCGCAAATTGCAAAGTTGTGAATATGTTCTCAGATAATGAGCCTTCGCAGTCATCAGCTCACTTGTCATTTTCTGTAATTAATGTTAAGGAAGACTCCTTCCTGATGGTTCGTATTACTCATATACCAAGAAAATTTCTTCAGAGAAATAATTTACATTTATTATCATCGGTCTGTTTGTGTGGTTTATTTCGCTGTGGAGTAATTTATTGCAGCACCGTTTCACTTGCCTTGATTAGTCGCTCGTCAGCCTGAAATGTAATTTTTTTTTCCTGATGGCAATGTCTGAAAATTGACAGTAGTGCAATACTGTCTTTAATCTGAGGATGTGTTTTCTTAACTTGCATAAACTTTTGGGCTGCAAAGTGAAGCTTCAGCGCAAGTTGAATTCCAGCTCTGAACACCTATTTGCTAAAGCAAGTTCATGGGCTGCACCGAGGCACCGCRGAGCTTTCCTGCACATGCACATCCACGTGCAACATTTGCAATGCCTGGCTCCAGGAGCTGGTGTTGGGTTAGCTGGRATTTGCTGCTGCTCCCCAGGCCTGCAGTCCTGGCCTGCCCGTGTGCCCAGCTCGCAGCCGGCACCACCACAGGAAAGAGCAGGGTCCCATGGCCAGCCCTGCCTGCATCCCTCTTCCCTCCTCCTCCCTCATCTCAAAAACACAGGTTAGTTTCTGGACTCACACAGCAGCAGACCTGGTGTGCGCTCTGGTGCACGGGYTCCATCGCCCCCATCCCGAGGAGCTTTTTCCTCCCTAACACCACAAACACACCAGCAGTTAGACTGAGTTACTGACCTCTGCCCTGCAAACAGAGCAAATGCTACTGATTAGAGTTTCTAGATGGAGATGATGACGATTTTTATCGGGTGTCCTCATTGCGAGCAAGCCTCATGCAGCACCGTGCAGGCAATGGCCGCCGTGCTGGCTAATGGCAATCCATATTTATAAAACTATAGTCCATCAAAAGAGTATGAATATTTTAAAAGCCATGGACAAATCAAATTGTCTTTGTCAAATTGCACACTCTCCACATTGAATATGTTTTATGATTCCTCCTAGTGCAAGAGCCAAGGGTTCCCAGTGCTGGCTGAAAGCCGCCTGCCTAATTTTTGCTTCTGTAAACAGGCAAGTCTCTCCGCTGTTTTAAAGAACTCAATGAGCTGTGGAGATTGACATTTAAGCCATAAAATTGTACTTTATTTGATGAAGTTAACAAATAATGTATGAAGTGGATTTATTTGATGCCTCTGCAAGAACCAGTCGGTTCATCCTCATGGAAACAAATTGGCTGTTCCCGTGACGCCGCTCGGAGCCGCAGGCAGCCAGTCGTGAGCCGGGGTGCCTGGGGCCGAGCGGAGAGGGGCCCGCAGGGGACAGAGGGGCCCCACGGATGTGACCCCAGCCGCTGCCCGCAGTCCCTGGGGACAGGAGCCCCTGTCCCGTCTGCTGCAGGGCTTTGCTGGCCCCGTCCCACCGCCTGCCCGTGCCGGCGAGCGGGGCCACGTGCCACCACGAGCCGCACCGAGGGCCGGCCTGTGCACCGCACGCGAGCAGCGGGAGCAATGGGAGCAGCGGGAGCGCCGGCGGGGACGGCGCAGCCAGAGCCTGGGGCTGACYGCACCGCAGGCGCCATCAGGGAAATCAAGCGCTGGCATCGAGGCAGGCCTCACCTCTCCTGTCGGAATTTGACTGCAAAAAGTTTTGCCACATCTGTCTTGGGACGTCAGCGAGACGGGCTGATAGCACCGCGACAGCGCTCATCGCAGCAGACAAATAAATTTGAGATTCATCTGCATAGAGATGGAAACTACTCCATGCTGAGGAATAACATAACCCAGTGGCAGCAAACGAGCACAAAATAACCACAGGCCCAGTATAGCGCCCTGGGGAGCCTTGGGAGCAACTTCACTAATGGAAGATGAAAAATCACCTATTGAAACAAAACGCTGTCTATTTGATAAATAAGACCTGAACCGACGGCAGCAGCAGCAGCAAGGCGTACGAGCTGCTTGGGGACAACCCGAGGGGCACAGGGACAGCGGCCGGCCCGGCACATAGCCTTGGCAGCAGGAGTCTCCAGCAAGGCTCTCCGGGGTGCTCCAAAGGGTCTCACGCAGCGTTTGGGTGAGAAAAGAGAAAACGAGGCATTTCGGGAGCCTGCAGCTGCTGCCACTGCCAGCRTTTGGAAGCTCTGTGCAGGGCAAGGTGGGATTCCCATATTCATTCCCATGTTGTGCAACGGAAATTATTTTGCTGTAAGACACTAAAGCATTTGTCGACAAAAAGAGGACTTACCCTTTCAACATCTATCACAAAAAAAGAGAGCTGCTCATTTAAAGAAAAAAATATTACTAGCTAAGTCAAGCCCTCAGCACTTTCTGCTGCGTTTCCACCTCCGTGGTCCCTGGCCCTGGAAGGAGGACTGCTTATAAACAACTACGGTGTTTGAAAATATGTTAATAATTCTGTCAGGTGCATTAACATTGCCCATTGGTTTCTAACAAATTGACACCTTTTTAGCTGAAAGAAATCCTTATTAGTTTTCATTTTGATAGCTTTTCCTGGAATAACTATAAATTATGTTTATTTCACATAATTCCTCCTGTCAGTAGTTATAAATAACTAGTTCATATGGAAATTATGATTTTGGCCTGTATAGGCATATACCTTAAACATTATCCTGCAGGGGTTCAGAAGTAATGGATCACCTGAGCTTTCATTGACAGACCTTTCTCATTTAAACAACAGCAAAAAATATATTTGCCAGCAGCCTGCCTATCTCAGGTTTGGCCACTTTAAATACCAACAGCTCCCGTGTATCAGTCTTTTTAAGCAGCATTTTTCACCCAGTGCATCTCAGAGCACTTTGCAGGGCAAYTAATTACCAGAGCAGGAACCGGGATGCCCGCAGATCTGCAGCGGCCGCCCAGTGTCACGCGGGGCTGGCAGGAAGGGCCGCAGCACCCAGGGGTGATTAGAAATTAGGCTTTAAGAGGAACTCTCACCTTTCTTAATCTTCTCCAAAGCAAGTCATTCCTTTGGGCCCAGGCAAATGAAGAACACCAGTCCTTGCAGCCCATTCACAAAGCACCCCAAGCCTGCAGCTCCCTCCCAAAAGAAACCAGGGAGCAGAGACCTTCCTGCCCATATATTCTCGTTGCCATTGATTGGCTGATCAGCAGCAAATTGTTTAGGCAATGTAGTTCACCTGTTCCATCCCCTCCACCTGGCCCCTGTCCCTGGGCAATCTGATCTTCTGCTCCTTTTGGAGCTCCAGAACTTCTCYGGAAAGAGTTCTCTGAGCAATAGCGCACAGGCCTGGTGATCAACCAAAGGATAACGTGTCTTCCATTAACAGGGATGTAGCAGTAATGTCTCTAAAGCCAGCAAGATATCGGGGCTGTGCCAGCCCACTGTTTTTGGAGGAAATCAGGCCATGCAGCTCGGTCTGGCTGGTCCCTGGCACGTGCAACACTCCCAGGGAAATGCCTTGGAGCAGCCGTTGAGCTGCTCCTCGTTTAGTTGCTCCTCACTGCGCAGCATCCAAGCCATGGGGAATGCAAAAATCCTCCCTGTGTCTGGGGTCCCATCTTCCCTAAGCCAGAATTTCCAGTTTGAGCTGCATGGAGCTCAGCCTCCCTGTACTGGGAGCCAGGAAGGGCTCGTGCGGCCGCGGGCGCGCACCGGAGCCAGGCGCCCATAGAAGACAAAGGCAGCGCGGAGCCATATGGGCCGCGCGTATATACAGTACGCAATCAACAACACATCCTTCAGTCCGGGTCTGTTTGAAACCTTSCAACATATGCTCGGCTAACAGTTTAACAAATTGATTGCTAATGTTATCCTGCTCGGAAATCTGGCAGAATGGGCGGGAGGGGAGCAAAACAAAAACAAAAGCATTCCTACCTCCACGGCAAGGCACAAGAAACGCTATTAGGAAAGGCTTCGGATGCCTGACAGAAGAGGATTTCATGCCAATTTGTGTGCTCGTTGGAAAAATCATTTATTAAAAAGAAGATATACCTTCATGTTAGTGAGATGAGGGTGTAAAACTGAGCTGGGTCTCCCACTGCTTCAGCTCTATAACTCAAGTTATATTCATCAGAGGCGTATATTTAAATCATAGCTTACTTTGCTTTGTGTTCTGAAATTTATTAGCCTACTACTTAAATGTTTTATTCATTAGGCCATGTAAATAATGCATGGTTGTTTCCATGGCAATTTAACCCTTTCTTTCTGGGAAGCCCAGAGATTTTCCATTTTGTGCCTGCTTAATTGCCACGATCAGATCTGCCTTTCCCTTTGAGTTGAGGCCAAGGCCATTTTTCTACTTTTTGTGGTAAATTCATTAGGAAGAAACCTTTTCACTGGCAAATAAGACGTATCCGGGCACAAACGGGGAGGGGAGGGAACTGTTTGCCAGATCATTTAGCAGAGTCCAGGCACAGCTAATTTCCCCAGTTTCTGCTACGCTGTTAATCGCAGGGCTGCGGGACACAGTGGAGCAGCCGCCTCAGGACAGCCAGTCCCGTCCCAGGGCTCCCTGGGAACGGGAGTCCCACGATGTGTTCCCGTGCGAACACGTGCGGCCGGGCCGGGGATGCGGAACGGGGAGCTCGCCGTCGCCGCGACCTGGCGGCGTGTGCGCTGCCATTAGATGTCCACGCTCCATAATGCATGCTAAACAGTTGTTTGGGATGCAGAAGTCTAATTTATGTACTGCGTAAAAGTGCCGTGCAGGCAGCGCTGYGGAGCCTGCCCAGTGCCTGCCTGCTGGGGAGCAGGCATTGCTCCCGGAGACTCCTTCTAAAATGCAAGAGCAAGACCTCCAAGCTGTTAAACGTCTGTCTGTGTCTTCGGATTTCATTACCAGACCACAATCCATCCCATAGAGCCTTTTACATTAAATAGGACACCCTCTCTGTTTTACTGTGATAAAAACTTGCCATCTCTGTCTCTGGAGTGGTGCACCGATGGTTCCGCAGAGCTCTTGATAGCAGCTGTAACCAATTGATTCCATTTACACCAGTGATACGTTCAGAGCTCCTTCTTTTGGTTTCCTGTGTCTTTCCCCAGGCCTCAGATTGTCCAGGTGCTGCTTCCTACGGCACTGCACGGAGCTGGGATGGGACAGCCTGGGGCCTTGATGGGATCAGGGAGCTGCCAGGACGCTGCTGTCTTTAGGATGATGCTGCAGTCAGGACGGTGCAACCTGCATGGTGGTGCAGGAGCATTGGAGCCACCCAGCCCTGCAGCCCTGCATCTTCTGCATGTTCTCCACTGGGAGGAAAGCCAGCCTCATGCTGGACAGCAGGGCTCAGCTCCCCTTTTAAAGGGAAATGTAGGAAATGGAAGAGGAATCGGAGTGGAAACTTGGGGGCTTAGAAAATACAGTGTATGATGGAAAACTGGTGGACCTGGAACTACTTAGCTTGGAAAAAAAGACCAGAGAGCAAGTTAAAGTCTTTCAGCATAGAAAAGTGTGTGATAAAAAGAATAATTGTGTGTTTTTTTTCTCCTATAAAGTGAGACCGAGAGTGAACAGCTCACACGCATAAGGCCCATGGGATGGATGCTTTTCAGCCCAGCGGCAGTGCCGGGCTGTGTGAGAACATCCTTATCCTGCAGCTCCGCAGCAGCCCCAGGCCGTGCCGGCGCTGCTCAGCGGTGCCAGTGCCGGTGCCGGCACGGGAGCCAGCGGCTCCGGAGCGCAGGGTACCGGGGTAGTGCTGCCCACACGCCCGAGCTGGGGGCGCCAAGTGGGAACAATCACCTTATTTCAGATCTGATTAAGTTTATTTTTAAAACATAACCCTCCTGCAAGGATCTCCTCCATCTAAAATACAGTCGGGAAGCAGGTAGAGGTGAGCAGAGAGAAATCCTGGAGCTCTGCAGGCCCGAACAGCTGAGATCAATCACCATGAGCCATGGAGATGAGATCGGGGACAGCATCGCTGCGACGGGCTTCGGAGGCTTGTAGATCTGCYGGCTGCACGGGCGCCGCTGATGGATGGGAGCTGGCGGGACGAAACACCTTGCAGAGCCTTRCAGAGCCTTGCAGCGCATTGCAGTGCATTGCAGCACCTTGCAGCACACGCAGGGGTGCAGAGCGGAGCTGCAGCTCGTATGAGTGGCTCGCGCAGGAGCCACGTGTCGCTGAGCGGCTCCTGCAGGGTTTGGGAAAACAAGCAGCGAGAGAAAGGGTTAACAGTTTATTATATTTTTTCTGAGTGATTTTATCACTGTCGTTAGAACATTCATTGAACTAAGTGAGAAATCCATCAAGACATGACAGCAATGTGCAGACTAATGGCTGTTAGATGGTAATAATTTTTAATATGATTTTTATTTCACTTAATTTCATATGTGCTTGACAAAAGGTCCCGTGTCACTAGGGAGCTGTGTGAAACTGGGAATATGCGATGTGAAGGTCTATTAAACTGCATCTTTGAAGCATTTTAAGTCCTAACTTTGGATTCCAGGGAAAACTCTGTCATTTTGTCCTCTTTCGGCGAGAAGTCCCTGGGACGGCAGGCAGGGCCGCGCAGCTCTGCGAGTAGGACGCCCTGGGGTCCTCGCTTTGCCTCCCAGCTCAGCTTAAACRGCAGCTCTGTCCCGGTGGCTGCTCACATCCCACATCCTTGGCACTCTGTCAGGTGGGGCTCGGAGGAGCGGGACAGGGACAGCAGGACGGGGCAGGATACTCTGCAAACCGCTTGGTGAAACCGGTCCCTTTGCAGGGCTGAGTGATGCCTTCTGCTGTCCAAGGAGCAGCACCGAGCTGCTGGACCTTGCTGCTCCCCATAGGCTGCAGGGCCTGCGCGCGCTCCCGGCGCTCCCTGCTCCCCCTGGGAGCTCCTGTCCGGGCCAGGGGCGGCTGGTCCTGTCCCCAAGGGCCTCTCCTCCGTCAGCCACCCCTGCATCCTACCCTGCTGCACCCCCTTGCAGAGGAGTCTAACGTTTGCGACCGACTGCTCACGGACAGCRTTGCAAATTAATAGCTAATATTGCTACTGATAACATTGCTTCCAAGGATGAAACCTACCTGGAGCCCTGAAACCTCCTGTTTCAACCCTTTTCCTGGATACGACCTTGCTCCACTCTGTGACTTCAGCAAATCCCCCAATCCATCATCTCAGCCCTGGACACTGGCACTCAGAAGAGAGAGCACAGACCCGGAGAGACTTTTCCCAGCGGATCGTGTGGTAGTTAGTGCTGGAGGACTTGAGAGCACCTTCCTCCACAGCCGGCCCGGCTGGACYTAATTGCAGACCTCAGGAAGGTCCCTGTGCCTTTAAAGCAAGGGAGGGTGCATGTGTGTGTGCACACATGCGCTTAAGGATATAATATATAATATTTGTAGTAAGAGTCAAATATGGAGGCTATACATTCCCCTGATAAATGGGAGGCTTAATAGAAAAGCCTGAGATAGATAGATTTTACACAATATGACACTGGTTTAAGGAAGCAATATCAACCATTGTTTAATGTAATAAAAAGCCAGAGGTGTAAGAAATGATGGTAATTCTATTGTAACTGAACTTGAAGATCCCTGTCAAATATGAGTGTGAATGTGGCAGTTATTTTAGGTGTGTTTGTAATCTTTGCAGGCGTTTTGTCAAGGAGGCACTGTGATATTAGTAAGAGTGCACAAAGGCTCGGCAATGGTGTCATGCACAATTAATGTCCCCAGGTAGCAACTCCATTAGTCTTATGAAGTGAGCTCACAAATGGGAATACTAATGGGGACGCGCCTTGGGGCATTGCTGAGCTCGCTGCGAGTTTATTTCATACCCTTTATGCTCAACACAAAATTTACCTAGCCTGGATTTAAAATGTGTCTCATTACAGAGGCAGCATCTTTTTACTCCAGTGCTTCCCTTTTAACATGCAAGATTTGCAATTCTAATCATATCAAAACCTGACTACTCTTGCTAAAAGGGGGAAAAAAAAGGATAAATAAATGGGAAAAATAATCTTCTGATAAAGACTGTCTGGGGTTTTAATCTCCCCCGACAGGCTTTCCTCGTGTGTACACACTGCTGGCACGTGGGACACGGGTCGGGCGGCTCCTCCGGCCGCACTTTGGGCTCCGCGGGACGGGAGCTGGGAGTTTCTGGCTCTGCCCAGCGCTTGCGAGGAGCGTGGGAGCGAACRCGCCGCAGCCCATCCGGGAACTGGAACGGCCTGAGTTGAGAGCGGGGGTGTCCTTGGCCAGGGACAGCTCCCAGAGCCGGACCCCAAAAAGGCAGCGCCCGAAAAGGCAGCACTGCGGCGAGCGGGGCCGCAGCCACCGCCGCTCCCRCAGGAACGGGCAAAGCCCCGAGCGATACCTGGAGCAGATCCGTGCCCAGCATGGAGCCTCCTGGCACCGCAGCGCTGGATGAGCCCTGGCAGATTTATCTCCACGCCCCGACTCAATCTCGGTATTGGATTTGTAATCACAGCCTCCAATTTTAGTGGAATAAATATACTAACAAAACTAATAGTTTGTTAGCTGCAAGGTAGGGACAATCAAAGTGTCTGTGGTGAAATACAYGGCTCCTCGGGAGAAACCCCGACATGATGAAGACATTTAGAGTTTTATTTTTTAAAATAAATATATAGTGCGGTGTCAAGCTGTTTGCGGAGCACGCTGCTCGCCGGCGCTGCATGCGCGCGCCCAGCGGGAGGGAGGGCTGCAGAAGTTCACCGGCGTGTAACTGTCTCCAGCCGCTGCACGGGCTGCATCGGGAGAGGACATAAACCAAAATGACTCCTCAGGAACCCAGAGGAGAAGCAGCAACTGTTTGGAGGAGAATTATAGCTATGGGTGAAATTAGATGTACTCAAAGCCCCAAGGCTGAGAGAAATAAAAAGCATTTTAAATGGAGTGTAGAATTCATATTCCTCAGTCACTTCCAATAAATAAATCCTTGACAATTTTTTCTGTAAACAGTGGTTACACTTTGCTCCATTGTCTCGGTGCTGCAGGCTGCGGGCGGCTCCCGCGGCGCCGGCACCTGGACCCGGCTCCCGCAGCCGCTCCTGCACCCTTGTCCCTTCCCAGCACTGGGAAACGCGGCAGCCGCAGGAGTGTGTGCGGGAAGCGGCAGCGCTGGGGTGCCCATAAAACCCGTGCCTGATGGGAAACGCATGAAACGGTTTCTGCTGGAAAAGGCAGCTTCATAGGGCCTGAAATATTTGCAAGAGGTGGCAGCTCTGCCCATGCTGGTGACTCTTTTTAAGGCTGAAATGCATCACTGGCTTTTTGTTTTACAGTTCAGGTGGGTTAGGTGGTATTTTGGCCTGATTGAAAATAATTGTCCTAAGCCATTGCTCAGGGTTTCATTTTGTAGGGACGTTCTGAGCTGGAAAGCTTCTGCAACGCCAAGCTGCATGGTGGGTCTGCCTGGGTTTGCCTGGCGTCTCCGCYGCTTCCCAAGCTCCACGGGCACTGAGGAGCCTCCTGGTCCTGCACGGGGATCTCACCAGTGTTTGCCACTTGCCCCTGCGCTCYCAGGCACCAGGGCAGGAGAGAATCGCTGCATCCTGCATGGTCAAAGGCAGCARTAATAGGAACAGGGAGACTGGAAGCAAATTCTCAAGCCATTTTAAAAGAAAATTGCAATTCTGCAAGGCACTTGCTGGCCCTGACTGGCAGAATAAAAGGTGCAAAGCCAGTGGATTCAGCCCCACGCGTGGTCATTTATTTTTGGCTAATTAAGAGCGTAAGATTTTCTCTTTCTTATGTGCTGCTAGCCAAGTTCATTATTTGCTCACCCATAAATCATGCACAGCAGCCAAGGGTAACTCGCTCTGCGCTYGGCGGCCCCGCTGCGGTGCCACCAGTGGCACCCTGGTGCTGGTGCCTGGCATGGAGCAGGAGGGACCCCGACCCGGCGGCACCGGAGCGCGCCCGGAGCRAGCCCGGAGCGCCTGGGCTCTCCCTGTGCCGCCCCAGGTTCATCCTCTGCGCTCGCAGGTGCCGCCGAATTTACCAAACTTTTTGTAACTAGCGAATTATTGAGTGTCACTTCGGTGCAGCGCGTGTGAAAAGTGCGTGGAAGGTGCCAAGAATGCTGCATAGTCTTTAACTATTACATTAAGCATCTGCTGCTGCCATTTATGGATCAGATAGCATTTTACTCTGGAGATATTTGATTTTATTACCTTCTAGGGAGAGAGCCAAACAAGTGTTCTTATTGATTTGCACATTAAATATATTAGTAATAAAACAACATCTCTGTA
>NW_020455865.1:498268-530768 GCF_003342845.1 Nothoprocta perdicaria
CCGCTTTGCTGCCCCAACCTTCAGCAGCTCTTTGCAAGGAATCACTTCCTAATGAGCACAACAAAGTGATAACAATTAATGAGGAAGCAAAGCATTTATTTCTGAGCCCTAATTAACATTATCCCAAGCATCCTCTCAGTGCTCCTCCATGTCATAAAGCATGCGGGAGCCATAAACGAGCTGTTCGCCCATTAACGGGGCCGTGCCCCCGTCCCCTCCCCCGGTAGCCGCGCTAAGCAGCCCGGCGCGCTCCGGAGCCAAAGGCCGACTCTTCATCCCTGCAGGACAAGGAGAGCTGCTGGATGGCCAAGAGGAAGGGCTGGGGTGGACCCTGTGCCCGCCATGCTCTTGGCGCTGTCCTCGTCCATGTCCCTGTCCCCATCCCCATCCCATCAATATGCAGGCTGCAGAAGGGATCCACGCTGGAGAGCTTCCTCGGCCCCATGCAGACCTGCTGTTCTGCACGGGAGAATCCACCTTGGTTGGGAAAACTCCAGTACGGTGGGAGCAGCACCCAGCAGACCAGGCTCCCATCCCAAGGAGCTCCTACTGTGAGCAAACCTCGCTGCAAGCAGCACCTTGAGCCAAGGTCGCCCGCTCCCACTGTCCCTGTCACAGCAGCATGCTGCCACTGGGCCGGGCTGGAGCAGGGAAGCAGCCTCTGCCAGGCACCTGGAGAGCGCGGGATAGCGTGGGATAGTTTGGGAGAGCGCGGGATAATGTGGGAGAGCGCGGGAGAGCGCAGTGCCCCGGCGCCTGCTGCAAAGCCCCCTCTGCCCACTACATTTATCATTAACGTCCATTTAAGAGAAGCAGGGAGCAGCACAGACCATTAGGGAGATAATTGGCCTCTCCTCTGTATTTCAATAAAAGCCAGGGACAAAATACCATGTATGTGAAATAACTACTTTGGGATAACAGCACCCGTCACCTTGACAACTCGGTCAGAGGTCTCGGCGCGCGGTGCCTGCTCAGCGAGGTGTGAGAAATAAAGGACACCGGGGACAGGGGGAAGATACTTGTCTGACCAGCGGAGATGTGAGGACCACAACAGGCTGTTAGCCACCGCATTGCTGAACAGGCAGCAGCTCGCGCGAGGAAACGCTGGAAAAGTAACCCCTGCCGCACCAGCCAGATGCATTGCTCGCTGCAAGGCTCGCTGCATTGCTCACTGCAACATTCCCTGCAAGGCTCCCTGCAAAGCTCGCTGCATGTCTGTTGGTTGGGCTGCACCCACGCAGAGCGCACCAGGACGGGCACATGCACACGCAGCCAGCTGCAGGGGCCAGGCGGAGGGGTGCAGCCCTTCCAAGCACCCTCCAGAACACACCAACACATAGGACAACATAATATTGCAAACAAAAGGTGACAACATAACATACTAATATGAACAGACAYGAAATCAATGGGAATTTCTATTTAGGTAGGAAATCAATAAGAATTTCAAGGTAGGAGAAAAGGAAATTACTTACCTTTAATTTGAGCTCTCCTCAAGCCTAGTTCTCCTTAGATCGGCCATGGGAGCTCACAGGTGCTTGGTGCATATGTGGCAGGGGCACATACAGCAAACACAGACAGGGAGGTGCCGGGTTTTATGGGGGCCGTGCTGAGGCTTAACGAGCTAACGGCAGCAATATGTGCAAAATGGTCTGTTCCCGGGGACAAGGGGCTCTGCAAGGCTCTTGGGATMGCCCAGCCCTCGTCCTCTGAGGGTAGGAGCTGAGTCCCGCTGTGCGGAGCCCTCTGAGTGCAGGACCCCAGTGGCGCTTGCACATAGACAGAGGCCTCAGCTTGAGACCTTTTGGAGTGAGAGGGGTTATGAAAGCAAAATATTATTATTTTGTTAAATCAGAGCTAGCGGCATCTCTATCTGTGCCCCTTAGAGACAGAAAGTTAAAAGATATGTAGAATAAATATTGATATTCCGCAGGGATCTTGAGGAGCCCTCCTGACGCGGCTGAAGGTGGGAACCATTTCAAGCCGTTGTTTCCAGCCATATTTGTGTGTGCCCGGGAAGCCTCTGTGCCAGCATCCTGCCTTTCACTCGTTCCTGAGGGCTAAAATGGTCTGCTGCATTTTAACTGAAAGGTGATAGGAGGGAAGCGGGAGCTTTGGCACGAGGCAGGCGCCATGGCCTTGGCGGGCGATGCCGAGGCCGGCACGCAGCCGCGCTCCCGGTGGGAGCCGCTCCGCGCTCCGGAGCCCGGTGGCTCTGCCCGCCGCGCAGGGACCCCGCTGGCGCCCCCGCCGTGTCCCGCCTCTCTGCCGTCACACGCTGCTGCAACGCACATTGACCCCAGCTGTAACGATCGGTGACATCACCAAGGGGAAGCATTTTCAGCAGAATATGAGCAAAAATGGGAAAGGGCCCTTTACCAAGGATTTTGCTGGCAGTTCTGTTGGTCCYTCTGCCAAGGGTCCGTGTGACGCTTTCTGCCACCAAAGCAGTGCTGGGGCCTCCCAAGGGACGGGCCTGGCAAAGCGGTTGGAAAAGGGGAGCGTGGCCAGGCCTGGCAGGGTCCCCGCCTGGACCTCAGCTCAGCGCAAACCAGCTCCCCTTGCCCGGGATGCTAAATCGAGGGGAGCACTGAACGAGCCCGTGGCCACAAAATCCAAAGGGTTTTATCACCCTTGTAGCAGAAGGGACATATGGTAAATAAAATTTAATGTTGCCAAATGGGGAGAGAAGCAAAATGACCTGAGAGCCGTAAAGCAGAGCGGCATGAATGGAGGGGAGCTGGTGCAGGGGGGCACTGGTGACAAGGGAACAACCACAACAGCCGTAGGAGCACAGGGCATCTGTGTCACCGACCGGGCTCCCACCTCATCCTTCTGCCCAGGGCCAGCTTGGGCCATCCAGCTCCTTGGCCGGACCCTTTGGAGGCTCCCTTGTCCCCATTCGGGTCCCCGTGTGTGCCAGGCTCACGGATTTCCTCCTCCTAGGATGAATAGCACCTTGTCTGCTCCCCTTGGGAACRGCAGCCATCTCCTCACATTTCCTTACAACACCATGCTTGTGGCTAATTAAGCTCTATTAATACTAATGAGCGGGCCCACTATAGCCCATCACTTCAGTCCTTAATCTAATGCCATGTTGTGACACTTGCTCGATGATGATCCCAGCCTATGAATCAAGGTGGCGCGGAGCAGCCCCGGGCGCAGCTCGTGTCCGCGGCGCGGGTGCAGAGCCGGCGCGGAGCAGCGGGACGGGCTGCAGTGCTTATCCGAGCAGCGCCRCACCGGGGCACGGGCAGCAGGAGCCGCGGAGGCGGCTCTGCCCCGGCTGCAGCCCTGGCCGGGGGTCGTGTTGGAGATTCGGGGCTGCTTGTCGGGGCCCTGCAGGGTGTCAATCCCCCCGGGCCGGCAGGGACAGAGACGGCGGGCACTGAGTCCTGCCCGGCCTGGCTGCCCTGCTGCAAGGGCCGTAAAGCACTGTGCCAGGACGGCCTGYGGGCCGCCTCGCCTCGAGATGCTGCAATATTCACGTGGGAGATGCTGCCCAACTCCACGGGCTCGGATAAGAAACATAAAAGTTAGAGACTCAYGGATTCCAAGAAGTATTAGGAGTAAAAAAATATTTCAGCCAGGTTGATTTATGGTTAAAGTACCTAAATATACTGCTGCACTGATGGATGTGAATTGTGTTGTCATGCCGGTTGGCAGAAAGAGATGAGATTTTTCAATATGTTAAAGTGTAAATGTTGTTAAAAACACAGTATTAGAAGATTAAGATTCTGACCCTTTACGTTCCAATGATCATAAAAATCAGACTTCCAGCCCATTAAAGAACAGCTTGCCGAGGCATTACACTGAATCACTGCRCCACGAGGATGTTATAACCCTGCTCAAGCTTATTCATAGGCATCTGCTTGTGTGGCATCTACATCAAACTGTGAATGCAAATGTGCGTGCGAGGGCCGGGTGCGCTCAGCGGGGCCGCAGGATCACCCCGCGCCGGCCGCCCCGGCACCGCCGCCCAGCTGCTGCAATGCACCGCGATGCACCGCAATGCACCGCGATGCACCGTGATGCACCGTGTTTCCTCCCAGCATGGGGCTGCAGCGGGGCAGGAATGGGGCTGCATTGGGGCTGTGCCAGGGCAGGGACAATAGCCAAGCACAGGTCATCATGTGCCAGGGCTCAGGACCAGCTTGCCCTCACCTTGGCCTG
The DNA here is from genome assembly GCF_003342845.1 of Nothoprocta perdicaria. Lineage (NCBI taxonomy): Eukaryota > Metazoa > Chordata > Aves > Tinamiformes > Tinamidae > Nothoprocta > Nothoprocta perdicaria. The sequence continues at coordinate 502,439 of NW_020455865.1, forward strand.
TGTGCCACACGCCAGGTCGGACAGTGCTCAGGAGTGGGTCTGGACATGGTGCTGCTGGTGCTGCAGCAGCAGTGATTATTTAATTTATCAGGAAACATCTGAATGCTGGAACTTTTCAGGGAGATTTAATGTTTTGTGGTGTTCCAAAGGTCTATAATGAAAAGGCCTGGTTTCACGTGCGGGAAGTCACTTAGCATGGATGAAAGGCACGCCAACTCCCGTGGTGGCCGGAGCACGGTGCGGGACGGCCGCCTCAGCCAGCACTCACAGCAGCACCATGCAGATTCTGGCTCTTCTTGGATGCAGGTTTAAAATAGCACTGAAGGTTATTGAAAACATAACCAAAGCTCCTCCTTATTTCATTAAATACAAATGTAGGTGGGGTCATCAGTTTTTATAGGGGCTCGTAAAGCATCCCTCTTGTTCAAATAGGCTATCAAATCACCCAAGGCTCCTCTCCGGGATGAGYGCAATAAAACCAGAGTTTCTTCTTTAAGGAACTCATCTCAACATCATAATAAAATAACCTTAAATAATACAGTATGGAACAGYTTTTCAATAACATAATTACAGGCTTCCATTTTTTTTCCTGGCAGGTCATTTCTTGGTATSTATTTTGGATGCCGTGCTGCAGCAGGAAGGGCTCGGAGGAAGCCCGGGACCATTTCCGAAGCCCACGTGCAGGTGAGAGCAGCTCACCTTGCCTGTCCTTCCCGTGTCGCCCAGCGCGAGGCCGGCCAGGCCAGGCACGGCGGGCGAGGAGCACCCGGTGATGCAGCACAGGCTGCCAGCAGGAGCCCTCGACAGCAGYCAGGACGGGACGGAGGCACCGGGCTCATCTCTGCTCTTCATGCTCTCTGCCCACGCTAGTCCATGCTTCTATGCCTGCAAGAAATGCTTCCATCCTTGGCAATTCCAGCTTAAATATTAGGAAATGTCTTACATTTTGCATGTTTATATTTTGAGCTCCATTCACAAATAACCATTAATGGAGGTTTGCAAAGAGGTTYTGAACTTGGGTTATTTCGGAGCAACACAAACCACAGTGAACCAGGGCGAAGCAGGTTTAAAGCCACCTCCTAGACAAAACTCACCCGCCTGCTCATACTTGTATGTTCACGCAAAAAAATCAATGTGCGTACATCATCTGCGCATGTTTGCAGATAACACAAAGTTGTGSTGGAAAAAAAAGAAAGAAAGAAAAGCCTCAAGTGGCAGAGTAGTTAAGGAACTCCTAGGTGTTTTTAATAACATTGATCAGGCCAAATGAAAAAAGCCGGCGCAGGGGGAGACAGGAGCAGGCAGCAGATGCTGACATTCGATCACGGCAGACACATATTGACTAGCGGTCTCAACAAGTCACTCACTCATCAGCGCCCGGCCTGATTGAGTTGCCTGCAGCCAGTAAATGAGCCTTCCATCCACTGTGGGTCGAAATGAACTGCAATCTTTTCAGACCTCGTTGTTGGCCAAATGAGAGATTTAAAACCCCGGAGGACTCCAAATGAATTTACCAGGGAGCCACAGCGACTAACAAAGCTACAATACATCAGCGCGCGGGGCGCTGGGTATTACACTTACTGCTCGGTGATCAGCACTGGGGATTACGAGGCCGCCCAGCCGCCGGGCCGCACCGCGCACTCGCGAGGTAACCAGATTAACCAGGGCGAGGTGTGTAAACCTTTTATGGTCTCTTTAAGGATTTAAAGATTTTGATGAGAAAACACTACAGCTCTCCCAGGGGAAATTTGCTGTTATTGATTTAATGTTTGCTTGCATGCTACCTGTCAATTTTCCGAGAGCTTCAGCAACAAAATTCTTATTTGATATTTGACAGACTGCTGGCTAGTTTGCATGAGCAGAGTGGTATGCAGATAGCAGAGAGCAATGGGGGATGTGTCCTGGTCCCTTCCATCCCAGCATGTGGCAAAGCCTATTCCAGGACTAGCCATGGGCTCCAAGCTCTTAGAGTAAGACCAGGGATAAATCAGCCTTGCTAGGATTTATTTTATGAAATCACATCTTGTGATGTCAAAAACAGAAAAAAGCTTTGATATATTTATGTCCTAGTTTGATCAAACTTCCCACCCTGCGCGCACGTGCTGACAGGCCCTGTGCATGTTGCAGCAGAGCTGGGAACAGATCCTGGGGCAGCAGCAGGACGGCATTTGCTCAGCTGCCTCGCTTAGAGCCACTTTAGGAAATCCATGTTTCCAGGTCCATTCTCCCATGCTAGAAGCAGCTCTGATGGAACAGGGAGCAGGACAGAGAGCACCTCAGCACAGGGCTCTCCCTGGCGGGCGCTCCGGTGTCTGGGGCGGAGGAACAGCTGTGTCTGCAGAAGGCAGGCTCTCCTCTCTGTGCGGCTCCCGGGCCATGCAATGAGCAGGGCYGTGCTCAGCTGCATGCGATGCAGCGGCCTGGGCACCCTGCACGGCTCCCGGGGTGCTCCGCGGCAGCCGGCGGCGCTCCAGGAGCTGTGGCTGCACTGGCCCCGCAGCAACGCGCTCYGTGGGCACGAGCCCTAATCTGGAGAATCATTTCTCCTCCACCGCTCACCGTGCTGGAGCGGAGCAGGAGCTGCTGCCTGGAAAATTAGCCCAGGGAACTCTTTCCTCTGTCTGTCTCTCACCTCATTAGACTAGTGAGAAAATGTAATTGTGAGTCTCCGAGGCTTTCTCTGCGCTGCCTGGCAGGGCTGCTGCAAGCGAGGGGCAACCGCGAGCAAACGAGCGAGTGAGTGAGCACCGTGCCGGGGCTGCCGCCCCGCACTGCAGCGCGGACCCCATCCCGGGGCTCCCACTGGGGCCCCAGCCTGGTGCTGCAGTCGGGGCCCCTCCCAGGGCTCCAGCCGGGGCTGCCGGCACCACTCTCCCGCTGCGGCCTCATCCTGGCACCCTCCCCTGTGCCAGAGCCCAGGGCAGCAGCGGGGAGCCCGGCTGCAGGCAGGCAGGGCACAGAGAAGCGTGTCCCCGTCCTGCTGTGTTCCTCGGACACAGCACCGGTGTGGAGCACCATGCACCGTGCACCGTGCACCGTGCACCACGCCACGCGGCGCTGCGCCGCCCTGTCCCGGGCTGCTCCCCTCCGGACGGGCTCCTGGCACACATTGCCCCTGTCACTGCTGATCGCCAGCGCTGATCACTCACGGCAGGCAAAGCCACGAGCTCCAGTAACGTGGCGGGTCTCCAGCAGGAGCCGCAAAGCGGAGCGGGAAGGTGTCAGCGCGGCTGCCGCCGGGCGCGTGTCCCACGTGCAGCGGGGTTAGCGCGGATGAGGGCAGGGAGCCGCGCGGGCGCGGGAGGGACGCGGCGAGGCCGAGCGGCAGCAGGAACATGTCTGCCGCGCCAAGGCAGGGAGCGGCGCCGCGCCTGGAATCACTTAAACAAAAAGATTGCAGTGAGGGGCATAATGCAAGAAAGTAATAAGGTTTAAAACAGGTCAGAGCCCTTTCCCTGCTCCACTGCTCCTGAGTGAGATGCATTATTTAATGGTCTTTGGTCACCGCTGATATACTGTTGATGAAATAGATGATTTTGTTCAAAAGAGCATTAGAGAAGAAATATACAATAGTGCATTACACAGCGGCACCGCGCGCTCCCAGTAAGAGCCCGGAGATTGAAGGTTTTTCCTCTTGACAGGCAAGCAAAGCAGTCAAAATGAAAAGTCCTGTGAAACAGCACATACCCCAGTGGTAAAGCCCCGTGTTCCCAGTTAAACAGCGGCTGTTCTGTTGGAGCAGAGCAGCGCTCAGGCCAGACCAGGAGCGGGCGCCGGGAGCTGCCGCGGGGCCGGAGCCGGTGCCGGAGCCCGAGCCGGGCTGGGCTGGGCACCGGGGGCCGGGGCCGGGAATACATCACCGGTAATTATCACTAACCAGAAATCTCCCCGCCGCTCCAAGCCCCATCACTCCAGCCCTATTCTAATAACGTGACACCTTTTTAATTATGGCGAGGACAAATCTGAAATTCCGGTAAGTAATTAGCATACATAATTTGCCATCTCTGACACAATGTGACTTTATCTCCGGCTGCCTCCGTGCGAGGGAGGAGCGCGTGGCTGCTGTAGATCCTCTTTTAATTTTAGAGAAACCCAAACTGTCCATTTATTTTTATTACCATGTATTTCTCAAGCAGTTGAGTGGACAGCACTGAGAGTGCTCCGAGAGTGCAGATAAACAGCAGCAGCCTTGGAATGTTAAATTTAAGGGTTGTTTTCAAGAACAGGACACTTAATTTTACAATAAACCATGTTTTTATGTGGCTCCGCACTGCCCGCTGCTGTGGAGAGCAGGGCTAGCCGGGCCCATTTCTAGGTGCACGGCGCCAGCTGGGTTTATTTCCAGGGAAAGGAGAAGTCCAGGCGGCCAACAAGCACTTTCATGTCACAATCCAATTACTTACATGTCCGTCCAAAGCAGCTTCCCGTTTTCCCAAGTGTCGCAGGTTTTCCCCGGGTGTGAGCCCTGGGGCTGGCGCCGCTCGTGCCAGGGCGTTAAACCTGCAGTGGGAGCAGGGTTTTCCTTGCGGGATTCCCGTCAGGAGCAGCAGCTGTGCGCAGAGCAGGCTGGGCAATCCGGGACACTGCAGCTAATGGGCTTGGGAGAAGTGTTGACTTGGAGCTAACCCCCAGATATGCGAAGTGCGAGCCGTGCCGCACGCTCCCGTCCGGCGCTTCCTGGCTCCCTGCAGCCGGGTGCGGGAAGCTCTGTTCTCCCCATGCAACCCGGCGTGCCATGGGTGCCTATCCATGGCCCAGCATCAGTGTCAGTGCCTGGGGAATTGCCCACTAGATTCCCGGGACTTGGGACAGGCAGCTCCTCCGGGGCTGAATCTGGGGCAAAAGTGGGGTCAAAACACCAAAACCCAGCACTGCCAGCTTGACTTAAGCTTGGTTTTCTCTATTTTTGTCCTTTTTCCTTTGTGCTCCCAGGTGCTATGTCCTTCCAGGCCGAGGTGATCCAGGCAATCCCGCCTGCTCCTCACTGTCTCCACATCCTGTGGGATCCACGCCACCTCGGAACTTCCGATTCTGAGTAGCTTTGGTTAATTAAATGTAAAATCATTGGAATAAAATTATCCTTTCATTAGAAATTAACTCACTGGTGAAGACTTCAATAATTACCTTTTTTTTTCCCCTTCCAAACCACATACAAAATGGTCAGTTAAACAGTATGTAAAAAAAAAAGTGTAATGACTGCTTCGCAATCAAAATTACTATTATTTAAGCACAAGCTATTAACATGTGCAATGAGGTAATAGCTAATAAATTATCTTTATAAAATTAAATCGTAATTTTATCACGAATTTTACAGAGGTGACGGGTTTTAATGGCTGCGTTTAGCTGTGGCGCCGAGCGTGCCGCTTTCCTTCATTACTTCGTTAACACGTCGCATTCGTGCTCTTTTTTTTTTAATTATTATTATAGCTCCAATTTAAGGCCAGGCTTAATTGCTCGATCCCCRCGCGCCCAGGGGGATGGCACAGGGTTTTGCTGGGTTTTTGGGGACGTTGCTGCCGCTGCCCGCGCTGCGCGTGGTTTCTGCCCGCAAGTGCAGGCCAGCCGAGCCGGGGGCGGCCGCGCCTGCTGCAGAGGGGAGCACTCTCCTTGCTCGCAAAGGGTCACGCAGCGTCGCCGAGCACTGAATTACTGCCCCTTCCAGCAACGAAGAGTGGAACTAATCCTGCATTTACTAATCCGGAGAGTAAACAACTTCCCGCAGAGGCTCTCGGGGAAGGTAAATGCGATGAGTTAACGGCAAGTGCAGTGTGATCCTCCCGCTGTGGCGCTGGAGCAGCTCGGCACCTCCACGCACACATCACCAGAGAGTCCATAAGTGCTTCCCAAATGCCAGGAACAAGATTCTTTTTCCTGCCCAGTTCATCGTGTGAGGGAAGTGCACGTGCTGGACCCTCGTTGTCCGGGAGGGTCAGAAATGGTGTTGGCGGCTGATGCCCCAGCCTCCCCGGACCTGCTGCGTGMAGCAGAGGAGAGGGCGAGGAAAGAAATACCCGGGGAATGGAAAATTCTTCTTACGGAGGAACGTTTTAATTTGTCATGCTCTTGCAGGAATAAGGTGGTTCAGGAAAGAAAAGAGTACAAATTATCAGCCTTTCAAAGCTTTCCCATTTAACCACTTTATTGCAATACAACTGCCCATAACATTTGTTTTTAAAGCCCATGATGCCGAGCGTAGTTATTGCAYTGCATACATAAAAGATGTTTACAATTTTTTATATATATGTAAAGTGTGGATCCCCTGGGCCACATGGATTTGCATGGCTCCGCACAGGCTGTGCAGGGATTTCCCAACAAGACGCGACGGTGCYGAACGGCCTCTGCAGAGCCGGCATTCCCGGCGCTGGGTGCTCTCCCTGTGAGCTTCCACGGGCCGAACTTGGTGGCAGAGCAAGAGCCAATGGAAACGTTGCCCATGGCTAATGAAAGCGCTCGGAAAATGGAGCGGTTGCAGGGGGTGGCTCTACCCCTGCATTATACATTTTTAAACGGCTCTAAGCACAATCCAAGCTATTAGACACTCTTCAGCTTTGCACAGGTATCTGGCAAAATGGTTTAAACATTTATTAAATATAGAATGATAAAATATCTTGAAGATCACATCCAATCAACACAGTTTCTGCTGTGGAAAATCATGTCTCATTAATCTGTTAGAATACTTTGAACCTACCAATATATAAATGGATAAAAGAGAATATCTTGACATATTTTTAGACTTTCAAAAGGCTTTTAATGAGGTCTTCCCACAGGATTTCTTAGGAAACAAGATAAAAATGGGGGTAAGAGATATAGCAGCGCTATGAATCAATGCGATGGCCGGAGAGGAAGGAAGCGAGCGGCGGGCAGCCCGTCGCGGATCGATGTCGGCCGCCGGCGGCAGCGCGTGGCACAGCTGCGCACTCACTCCTTGGCATTAATGTGTTAATTATGGCCAGGGGAAGCGGGCGCGGGATTAGTGATGCTCGCAGCGAGCCTGGCCAGGTGGGTGCAACACGGACACAGYGTGGGTGCAGCGTGGGTGCAGYGTGGGTGCAGCGTGGGTGTTATGTTGTGCACTGCAGCACCCAGAGCCAGCACAGCTGTTTAACTGCAGTGTTCGATACAGCCAGGCTGATGGTTTCTGGAGAGAGCCCTGACCAGGAGAACAATCCCGACCTCTTTTAGACATTTAAACCTGCTGCAGCCACCTCCAGCAGCAGCAGCAGCACTCGTCCTCTGGCACTGACTTTGGTAGTCACTCATGGATGCTATAAACACAGCGACTGCGCTTGGAGCAAGGCAATAAAGTGACTGGTGCATTTCTTTTTACTTTATACACCGCTGTATTGATTTTGTAGTTTATTTTTTCTTGGAGGAGAAGCTAAGGTATTGCGATTTCATTTAGGCTCTGCATTATAATTTCCCCGATGATTTTGTCAAATGTTCCTGGAGGAGAACACCTTCTTGAAGCAAGCAGGATTCAAAGACACAGAGCCGACTAATCCATACCTAATTGGATGAAATCGTTATGCACTTTCCCTCCTTTTGGAGGTTTTTTCAGACTTCCTGGTTCCTTAGGGATCCTAAAAGCCACTGAAGAGGTTATTATAGTATGTCCTCGGGGATGTTTAATACCCTAGCCCTGTTCAGACATGCAAATAATCTAATTCAAAAGCTTCCTAATTAGCAAGCCAGCTACAGTTCTGGATAAGGAGAGTGCGCGCGCGCTCTGAAAGGCCTGTGCTTTTTCCTTTTATAGGCTGCTATTGTGCAAAAGGCAGCATAATGGTAAAAAGTAATTGTTCTGATTTTAATTGCGATCCACTATTTATAGTTTTGTTCTGTCATCTGAATAATGAGGAGGGATTTTGTACGCGGGGCTCACGCTGCACACAGCGCCGCACGCAGCCCGTGCCCGACCGCCTCGTGAAGCAGGATCCTGCACAGAGCTGGTCCAGGGAAAGRATGTTAAGCTCGTTAATGAATTAGCCATTTAATTAACATAATTAGGGATAATTATTTTCTTTTAATCTATTGCCAATTTTAGGACAATTAAACTAAACAGTGGCGAAGCAGATCACTAAGGGTCCTGGGCAATTGCGGGAAGGCTCTTGCCCTGGATGAGATGCTGCTGGGTGAGAGGGTGGAGGTGGACRGACAGGAGGACAAGGTCCCGCTGGGCTGGGCGGCAGGACAGACGGACAGATGGGCTCGCCCTGAGCCTTGCTGGTGAGGGTGGGCATCTCCATCTGGGATGCATGGGGATGCACGGGAGCAGGGGTGCACGGGCAYGCACAGCACCATCTCTGCAGCCACCAGCAGGCTTGTGCCACACTGTGAAGCCCCAACAGAGATTAATATGTAAAGACCTTGTCAGGCAGCTGGTGCAAAAGCACACATCTACCTGAATGCCTTATATTTAATGTTCACAGCTTCTCACCGCAAAGGAAAGCCATGAAAGAAAGCACGTGTGCCTGGGCTGAGTCCTTCTGCCTAATATGAGTATTTTTTATCACACAGCAAAAGTATTACTTTGGCTTTGGGGCTTTATGAATTTAGATAACCAAGGAGAAAACTTGCTGCACACAGCAGTGTCTGAGTAAGTTCCAGACTGAAAACTTCCAGGTTTGGTTGTATTTTTCCATAGAGGATGATAAATCGCATGCAGGTSTCACTGCGCTGCCACACGGAGCTGGAAGCTCAGTGGCTGCTGTTCTCTTCSCCTGGTTTTCCAGGTGTATCCCAAGGGCTAAGTTGGTGTCCATGGGCAGGTCTCTCCAGTGGCCCCAGTTTGGCTGTCACCCCCCAATAGCACTCCAGTATCCARCTGCATTCCCTCATGGTGCCTGCTCAATCAGAGCCTCACAAGCTGGCAATTAGTATGTTAGACCCCGATTAATTAGCAGGGTTAATTATGATTGCTGTTGCTCAAGCCTATGCCGAGGGGGATGGCATCGTGTTGCTGCAGATGCCTGCTGGTGCAGGCCGGTCCTGGCGAGCTCCCACGCCGGGCRCATCCGGGGGTGTCTGCGAAGACGATCCCAGTCGTGTGGGACGCGGGGCTCCCTCCSGAGGGACATGGGGCTCCCTCCGGGATGCGGGGCTCCCTTCAGGACCTGGGGCTCCCTCCACAGCGTCGCCCGCTCCCTCTGCCTGCCCGTGAAATAGTGCGACCCGGGGCGCCGGTGGCAGCTCTGAGTGAGAGATGACCACCCTTCTCATTGACTTATCCTCGGCAAGCCGTCATCACTCATTCCTCTGGGGAAGAGCCTGTGAGGCACTGGTAAATAATATAGGGCTGTGTATTTCTTTATCTCCCATAGCGCGTTGTCTCCTACATGCTGTTCTGTTCCGGCAACATCCATCACGGCAAATACATACCTGGGAACAGCTCTCCTCAAACCACAGAAATCCCTTTCCGAGGTCACGGGCGGCAGAGAAGACAAAGAAGAAACAAGAAGGAAATTGCACAAACAATTAGGCATTTTTTTCCCAGTGAGGCGGAGGATTCCCCTTGTCTGCACAAGGCAAGCGCCAAAATAAGAATGCCACATCTCAAACACGAGGCCATCTATTACGCTCGGAGCAGTAACATGATACATTATCAGCCACCTTATCCTAGCAAAATGTATCATTACCTGCACTTTCTGCACTTTCCAGATCAATCCACTTTAAAAATGTAGTAATATAGAAGGGTATTAGGTACTAGAAAACTCATTATGAAAATGGCGCACTCAAATTCTTTAAAGGTGATATTTCATAAAATATACTATGCCTAGCTCTTGGCTCAATCATTCTTTTTAATAGCTCCATAGCAGCCAGAAAATAAAGTATTCATGAAGATTGAAGAAGATGATCCCATGAACTTCAATTTAATTGGTGCAAATTAAAACGATCCATCTTTTCACGCTGCCCGTCTATCTCCAATCATCAGTGCACTGCACGTCCAGCACCCTGATTACAATTATCTTTTAATAGGAAAACTTGTCACTTTTTGTGTGATTTACATAAGCTTGCACAAACTTACTGGTATCATTTAGGGTTGGAAGGCATGAATTTTTTCCCCCTCCGTTCAAGTCAAGTTGGGGGACAGAGGTGAGCTGAGCTCGTGGCAGGGGGCTCATTTGCTGCACTTAAAGCCCATCTTGCCCGAGAAGGATGCTAGGGAGCAGCCTTCAATACATCTTCATCCGCCGGACCTCCCCCCCAGAAGTGCTAATGCAGCCGGATTTCRTGGTGGCTCCGCAATGACCATTGCAATTACTATACAAAAACCTAGATGACATTTTGACTTTTAATTAGGAGGGAAATGATGCTGGTCCCTGCTGATGGCTCTCTCTCCCTCCAACTGCTCCTCGCACTCCCATCCAGAAAAGGTATCCTGCAGGGTTTAATAAGCCATCAAATCACAGTGGTGTGGGATGTATTCTCAAGAGTTCAAATAAAATTACCATAAATGCATGTTTGCTGTTCCTGGGCAAGGCCCCGGGATCCGGCTGAGGGCCCTCCAGCCAGCAGCAGCAAAAAGGACCCCAGTATTAATTGTTGTTATTACTATTATGACTATTTTCTCCCTAATGGCCTCAATCCAGCAGAGAGGACACTGCAAAATGATTCATTGCTGGGAGCCATTTGCGTATAATATGCTTCAATTTTGCTCCCTTATCTTTGAAAAGCAACCACCCTTATCGCAGATGGCTCCCATGCCTTAAGATGTTGCGAGATTGAGCTCTGTCTTCCAAGGCCAGATTTTTCTATTATTTCTATTGAAATAATTGGCACTGGCCGGTGCTGGCGCGGCAGCCTCAAGGGAGGCGGCAGAACGCAGGCAGCGCCGTGTGCCTCCCGCTCCACGTGTCCCCCTCGGAGCGCAGGAGCAGGGGATGCGGCTCCGCGTCCATCCCGTCCCCGCACGGCCGGGAAGGCGCTGCAGCCCCGGGCAGGGCTGCACACTGAGGTCCCACGGGACACGCTTCAGTGCGCCCATGGCAGAGCGGTGCGGCACGACAACGCTCGCTCCTCCAGCGCCGCCTCACTTTGGCGTGTGAATACAAAGTGGGGACGCACGGGAGCGGGGCCGGGCACGGGCAGATTCCTCCCGTCCGGGGCCCGTGCGTCCTTGGGGCAGCGAGCGAGCGGCGCCGCCGTCGTGACCCCAATCCCCACGCGCCCCGCGCGCCGGCCCCGCGCGGATAAGCAGGTAATCATGAGCTGCCAGCGAAAGGTGACCCATTAGCGTGATGGATTTGGTGTGAAAAGCAAATGGAGTGAGACCCGCGCGCCACTGTCCTTACTGCACCTTGGCCTTTTGCTCCGTCCTATCAATATCTGCACGGGGCCTCATTACCGGCGCAGGGCCACRGGGCCTCGTTACCGGCGCGGGGCTGCTGGGCGCTCTGGGCTCGCCACGGGAGCCGGCACTGGGAATGCTGCGGGAGCCGGGAACGCCTGCCCGGCYGTGCCTGCCCGGCCTCCCCAGCGCTGCAGGCGGGAGAGCAGCCTTCCCTTTCCTCGCCTGACGCCAAGTTCTGTGTTATTTGCTCAATATTGAAGATGAGAACTTGAAAAAAGGAGAATGTTTTACACCATATGCCAATCCGGTAATACAAACAATTCAATAATACATTAGCAATATATTTTAAAGCTGCTGAACAGACTTGCTATTTTCTCTCCTAGCGAGGTTCCATTCTCAGCTTTCCCCCTCTCCACAGTGAGTGGATTAAATTACCCAGCACATCTAAAGAGCTGTGAGGAGCTGTGCTGCACTGCAAGGGCAGTGCCAGCCTGCGGGGTGCCAGGCCTTGCTGCACGGGGCCACGCAGGGTCCTTGGCGGCCACCCCAAACAGCATCCGTGGCAGGATGCTCTGCGCTGGCAGGAGCATGAGATGATGCTCGGCGCCAACGGGAGCGTGAGGGGATTCTCAGTGCTGGTTGCAGTGCGGGAGGATGCTCGGCACCCACAGGATGCTCTTCGTGGGCGGGAGCGCAGCAGGATGCTCGGAGCTGGGGGGAGCACCATGGGACGTGGACAACCGGGGGGCGCAGCTGGACACAGGTACCAGCTGGAGTGCAGGAGGACACGGTGCTAGCAGGAATGCGGCAGGCCATGGTGCCAGTGAGAGCACAAGAGGGCACAGATCCCAGCAGGAATGTGGCAGGGCACAGGCACCAGCTGGAGTGCAGCAGGACGCGGTGCCAGCAGGAGCACAGCAGAACAGGGTGCCAGCGGGTGCACTGCAGGGTGCTCCCCACTGGCAGCAGCGCGGGCAGGAAGGAGCTGGTGCGGCGCGGGTGCCCGGCCGCGCTGCCCTTGAGCCGTGGGCGCGCACGTCTGCATGCTGCTCACGGGCCCCCGCTCACCTTGGGGGGGCACCCGGCCCATTCATCATCCCGCGCGTCCCCAGTTAGGCGTATTTGTTTGTACAGTTCAACCCGGTGGCGTTTGCACCGAGGAGGAGGAGGACAAATTGTGATTTTATCCAATGTTAGATGCTATCGTGCCTTGCTGCCGCCTTCACTGCATTAATAAGGATAAAGGGAGACTTTGGAGAAATCCAATAACGCAGCACGGGCGATAAGGGCAGTGCAGGCCAGGAAGGAGCTGCGGCGTGGCCRGAGCGGTGCCGGCTCCCAAATCCAGGGACTGCTTCCCAGGCAGCCGGGCGCTTCCCAGCCCCGCTCACTCGTGGCCTTGCAGGCAAAGGGGCACTGGGAAGTCGCCAGAGCGAGCGTAGCACGGGAAAGCTGGGCATACGGGCCAGGATGCACGGATGCCCCAGCCGCATGGACACCCCGCGCCAGCCGCAGCACCTCTSCTTCCTGGGATTTCTGGTTTATCATCAGCTGAAGATTTCTTTTGCATCTGCCAAGGAACTATTTTCACAAATAAGTATGTAAATCCTGGGCAAATGTATGCTAATTACTTGTTTTAATTACAATGTAAATAAGTAATTACTGAATAATTTTAAAGTATTTACATGGGGGTTGTGTGATTTAGAAGCTAACTTGTTGGAAGTATAAAAACTATAAATTTTCCTGCAATTACAGCACAATTTACACGCTGTGGCCAAGTACAATTTCCGTGTGCTTTGTAAGAGATGAATAAATACACAATTCCCCATTAATTATAACCAGGGATAATAACAAAATTATTACATGCTTCCTTTTCCCTTTTAAGTGAAAAAAAAAAAAAAAAAAAAAAAAGCCTTGAAGTAGAGCAACTTGAAGCTGGGAGTTTTCATAGGGATGATGGAACCGATCCCGCTGGGCTGATCCCGGGAGGCTCCTGATGAGGCACAAAAAGCCCATGCCAAGGTGCGTCCCAAGGCGGTTTCCAAGGCAGGGAGGAGCTGGAAGCAGGGAGAGCCCCATCCCGCTGCAGCAGCCAGCAGGAGCTGCCACGCAGCACATGAGCATCCAAACAGCTAAATTACACTTACTGYGGGGTATATTTTATTAATTTCATTGCACAGACACGTTAAACACCAGGACTGTGACGATTAGAGCTAATGCCCATTGGCTGCACTGCACKATCCAAGCGGTGTGCGCCCATCCCCGCTCTCCCATGGGGGCTGGGGGAGTCTCCAAGGATTTGGCAGCTCCTCCTCCCTGAAGCCGGGACCAAGCGGCCCCGGGCGGCTCTGCAGGATCGAGGCCTGACGCTCTTTGGGGTGAAATGTCTGCAAATGTCCAAACGCGGCGCGCCGGGGCGCGGGGCCGGCGCCGCATCCGCAGGGGGCAGTGTGCGGCAGCGCACGCAGCGCTTCACTGCGCGCCCCCTCGTTTTCGGCTTTAGAGAGAACGTGGTAAATTCAATTTGTTTTATTGTTTGAGATTCATATCCAACACTGCAGAGTAAATTTAATGCACAGTGGTTACACTTTAAAGTGTTTTAGTTAATAAAATGCATAAAAATAAATAGGAAAATCAATGCTTTTGTTAATATTCTGTCATTTTTACACATGTGAAAATTGACGCTGCTCCAGGAGCACGTGGGGAGCTGCGGGCCGGGGCTCGGCCGGCGGTGCCGTTGGGGCCACGGCACCATCCTGCAGCTCCGCAATTGCCCCCGTGCTGCAGAGCAACGGGGGCCAGAAGTGGGGAAGAGCCCCCAGTATCTGTGCCCTGGGGAGCGGCTCCCGCGGCCCTGTCGTGCCCAGGGAAATCCCGTCTCGTTGTGACTCCTGAAGCTGCCCAGCGCCAACAGATGCATGGAAAATCTTTCTCATTAACACCTAGGGCTCRAGGGAAATGTTGTCGGCGAACGCCTTATTGCATATAACCCCAAACCCGCCAGGACCTTGAGACGCGCAGACGAACCGGAGTAATGACCTGGAAATAGTCCTCTGGGCCTGTTGCAATAATGATGTGGCTGGCTCTATTTTTTTAATATGAGGAAGGAGATTAAAGAAAATAACAGCCCTGCTTGACTCGTTCATTATTACCGAGGTGAAGTGACCACTAAGAAATGATGACAGAAACCTCCTCGCCGGGCACCGGGACCCCACGGGGGCTGCGAAGGCTCCCGCCGCCGCCTGCCTCAGGGCAGCCTAATAAATTCAGACATTATCTGATATGGATGTAACATAATGAAAAATAAATTTGCAAAACAGTCTGATATGAGTTAATCCATAAAGTATTTTATTACTTCATTTTCTTGCATTGAATCCATCATGCATTTTTCTGGCAGCATATTTTTAATTACTTTTAATTTAAATATATGCATCCGCTGCTCAGATTGGTTTTGACACTGGTAAATTTAAAAAAAAAAAAAAAAAAAGAAAAAAAAGCAATTATTGTCCGTCTCCACCTCCCCACACAGCACCACGCTCCTCTGCCCGGAGGCAGCACCGGCTCCCCAGAGCGGCTGCATCCAGCGGGACCAGGGCTGGGACCTGGGACAGGTCACTGCAGTGGGACCTAGGATAAGGACCTGGATCAGGACCCTGGATGGGACCTGGGACAAGGACTTGGGAATTGGGATGAGGCCAAAAAATGCATGGATGCATGGAAGGGTTAAGGACGATGCCGGCCGCGCGGCGCATTCATTAYCACTGATGCAAAAATGACCATTAAGGAATGATGACAGAGACCCTGCTCATTTGTAGCTGGGACAAAGCGCAGCTGCCTGGGGCTGCCTAATGAAATCTGAAACCATCACATTTATTTGTCATATGGGTGTAACACATTTGCTGAGCGCTCTAATAAATGCAATAATCCAAATATTCCTCCAGTTCTTTGGGAAGAAATACATTTATTGCCCATGAAGCCTCCTCGCAGCGTGTCCTAATCGTTTGCCCGTGCCCTGGTGCCCGCAGGCTCTGGGCACTGCTCCACGCGGGGCATGGGGAGCCAGGCAGCACATGCAGGATGTGCCGCATTGTTCCTACCCAAACACAGCCCAGTGCGCTAGGCAAATATTGGACTTTATTGGTTTAATTTAATTAAAATTTGTTAACCTTTTATTAAACATAGGCCCTCATTGAAATTCCTGCTGCTGTCTCCTCCAACAGCAGGGCCGGATTCCCGTTTCCAAACTCATTAAATGTCACCCGAAGAGCGTTTGCTGCTCGAGTGCTTGTTGATAAGGCACTAACGTGAGCTGGGGCTGGCGGCTGCCAAAGGCACCGGGATGCAGCAGAGCTCGGCCCGGAGCGACGGGACGGGCACTGGGATGTGCGTGGGGATGGCACGGGACAGGACGGGACAGCAGGTCCCCTCTGGCAGCGGGTTGCTCTGCAAAGGGATCTGCGCAACGGCCACCGCTGGATTACTCATGGATCAGCATCTCCTGACCCAGGGACAGGGTTTGATTCGAGGTTAAATGAAGCAAAAAGGCAGCCGCTCTCGGCAGCAGCTGCCAGGCCCAGGGTGGCTCCGGCCCCGGGATGCTCCATAAGGAGACACCACTCCACAGCTCCGTGGATCATCTCTGCTTGGCCTGGAGCCTCTCTAATGGCAGCCATGGCCCGAAAATGATGTGAGGCCAGAAATGCGAAGCTGTTTCACCCTTTGCAGAGCCAGATCTAAGGGGGATCTGGGGGACCTGCTCCTGGGAGCTCTGCCCCATGTTGTCCATGGCCAGCAGCTCCGACCGCCTCCCCAGGCTCCCCTCGTGTCGCTGCACAGAGAAGCAGCTCTGTGSGGCCGGGGTGGTGAGCACAGCACTGCRGGTGCTGCRGGTGCTGCRGGTGCTGCGGGTGCTGCRGGTGCTGCRGGTGCTGCAGGTGCTGYGGGTGCTGCAGGTSCTGCAGGTSCTGYGGGTGCTGCRGGTGCTGCRGGTSCTGCRGGTGCTGCAGGCACTGTGGGAACTGCAGGCRCTRTGGGAACTGCAGGCGCTGCATTCTGCTGGCTGCGTGCATGGCACGACCGTGCTCATGGGGCCCCTCTCCTGCACGGCAGCTGTAACGCAGTTCTGTTAATTGTGCCACATAAAATCTGTGCAGCATGCACCATTCAGCATGACCCGGCCCTAAGAGATCTCCTTATTGATACCGCCGGGGTGTGTATATATCACTTATGGCGTCACCCCGCGCCTGTTAATAAGATTAAAAGCCACTGCTTGCATGTGCCAAGCTTACCAAATCATTACCTGCTCTATATTAAGTGTTTAATTGCATAAAATGACATCATGTTTATCTCAGCAGCATTAGCATCTCGTCCTCGGTGTCAGGGCGGTAAACACGCATGATATCATCAGTCATTATGGGGACTTTAAATCGATTGCTCTCGCTGCACCCTCTTGTACCAAGAGGAGCACAATACATTAATGAACTTGAGCCAGAACTTAAGTGACAAGATGAAATGGCATAAATAATATCACTTAAAATGTGTTATCTATAACAATGAAGTGTCTCAAATAATAGAATTATGGATTCCAAAGAGGAAAGCAAGTTATTGAAATTCACACCATGGGAGCACCAGCGTGTGCTCATCAACAAAATCACCTATAAATTAATCTGATTTAACGCTGGACGGAGGTTGTGTGAGACACCAACATCACTAATCAGATTTATTTTATAAATACGTCCCATTATATAATGTATTTGTCTGCATAACTTGACTAAGCAAGAATTGAAGATGTGGGTCAAAAATYGTTTTTCTTCCAGCTTTATGATAATTTCACTTAGGCCCCTGTAAACAGTTCTCCTGGCAACTTATTAGTCCCATTATTTCAAGATTTTCTTCAATGAACCATTTTTTCATCCATCCAAACATTTAGTTCCGGCTGACTTGAGTGACAGAGGCTTCATCCCGGGCGGATCCCTGGGTTTGAGGGGCGCCCAGGCAGGCGGCCTTGCCCGCAGAGCGCGCGGTCCCTGCGAGCGCGGGGCGGGGGGTCCCCGGGGGGTCCCGGGGGGTCCCCGGGGATGGGGGTCCCTGCTCGGGCCCTGCTGCTCCGGGTGGGAAGGCAGCAGCACAGCCGCGAGCTGAGCGGGAGGACGGAGCGCAGAACCGGAGCCCAGCCCAGCCGCTGGCGGGTCCGGAACAAGGACCTGTTCCCAGCGCCCGGAGCATCCTGGAGCATCCTGGARCATSCCGAGATCCCGGGCCGTGCTTGCCATTGGGGGTCACTGTTCCTGCAAGAGCCGCGCTCGCTGCTCCGGCGCCRCTGCCACCCACTCCCCGCAGCACCCGCCGCAAGGAAAGGGCCTCTCCGTGAGATTTTTTCTCATTTACAGCAACTTCCTTAACTTCGCTTTGAATTTCCTCTAAACTCTGATGAAATGCAGTTCGTCTGCCACCGAAACGCCGACCAAATCAATGTGAAAGAGGAGCCGTGAAAGGCGCTCAAGGAGCTCCCCTCCTCCCGCGCAGGCAGCCCTGCTCGGGGACTGTAGGCAAGGAAATAATTTCTTTTAAATGAGCGTCTGGTTCCCTTTATATTTTTTCCTTCGCTTCAGATTACAAGGGAAAAAACCCAAGGTGTCAATCAGCTTTAAAACACTTGAGCTGATCTTATTTCTTCTACATACTGATTCAAGCCAAACATTCCCTGAATAGAAAAAGCATAGAAAACTCATAATAGCTAAATTGGTGCTTTTAAAGCCCAAATTTAACATGCTTCCTCAGGGACATTTTCCCAGCACAGAGGAAAACAAATATATGTGATTTAGTGCCTATTACAGAGGTTAAGATCTGCACCTACTCTTTTCTGTGMCCTGCCATGGGGAGAAAGAGCTGGCTTGGGGCAGAGGGGACACAGGGCCAGGAGTGGGGTGAATTTTTGAGGCAGATTCTGCCTGGTTTGGGCTCAAGCACCATGCAGGGCAGCTGCAGAGGAGACAAGGCTCTCGCTGGGCTCTGGGGAACATGCAAAACATTTTCCATTGAACTCAGGAGACACCGGGAAGAAAACTACATTTTTCCTTCTTTTTATTTAATTTTTAAGCCCTGGACRAACCACGTGCCTGGCCTTTCTGCCTTCATTTGGAGCCTTTATCTTTGCCTTGGTTTTAAGCACTGCAAGGTGAGCCAGGAAGGGGCACAAAGTTGTGCAACCCCTGCTCTAGCAGATAGAAACCAGGCTCAGGAGCTCGAGCCCGGCTTCCTCGCTCCCAGCAGCAGCCAAATGTTTAAATTCCACAAAAACACCCACATCAAAAGCGCCCACATCAGCTCCATGGCGCGGCTGACAAGCGGGGGGAAGGCGAGGACCACGGTGTGAACCCCAGGGAGGATCTGACTGCCCCTGTTTCCCGGTGTGTCTCAGGCTAACGTGGTTTTAGCCAATTAATCACCAGTTGCAAAAAATGATTTTTGTTAATATTTTTTTCAGGATCGATAGGTTTTTATGCAGGAATCTTTCTGCTCATTAATTGGAGGGCAGCTCCTCGAAACAAATTTTGCCTGTGAATCCACCTTAAATTCATCAGGAGACATTAAACAGGTCATTGGTGTAATAAGGGCCAAATTTGCTTCTCATAGATCACAGTGGCCAGTGCTCCCAGGGTCTAATTAGCCCATATTTGGTCAATAAGCCATTAACATACAGCCAGGGATGTTAATAACCATTGCATGAAAAAGTCCTGGTAATTTATGAGATCAACACTGGTTAGGAAAATTAATAAATATTTCATTCGGCAAGATTTATCCGAGGATGGACTGGGTCTGGGGAGGGAATGGGGCCCAAGCTCAGAGTGGGGGACAACCCGAAAGCCGAACCCGTGGCTAGCCGGGGCTCACAGCGATTCGTTCAGAACCGATGGCCAATAAATCCAGAGGGTGTATGAGGGAGTCCAGTAAAACCTGACTTAACATTATGTTAGTGCTATTAACAATATTTATATAGATGTCGCGGCGCAGGAGGGTGGAGGCTGCTGAGTTACRGCCCGTGGCCGCCTGCGGCACCGGCCCAGCCCGTCCAAGCGGCTCCGGACCCCGGATCCCGCACCGGGGCAGCGGCAGCTTGAGGATGAGGTCGGAAACGGGAGGCTGGCTCGGGTCTCGCGGCCTCCGTGCCGCGGCCTGGGAGCTCAATAAACTGCTGCAGAGCATTTAATTTACTGTGTTTACCAATCTATTCTTCAGCTGATAGTAAATCTGTTATTAGGTATGCAGCAGTTATAGAAATGTGGCATACTTTTATCCAGCTGTAATCTTCAGCAGTGATTTTGAGCATTTGTGCCTTGGAAATGCTTTCTGACCACTAGGAAACCTGGTGGACGTTTGAGTTTTGCATCACATCGGATTCCAAAATGGCATCTACTTGTAACTGCAGGCTCMACTCCGGCGACCGATTTCACCCTTCTGGCAACCAGAAGGAAGGAGCAGGCAGGGTCCGCGGCGGCCGGAGGGATGGGCCGGGACAGGCCGGGACAGGACGGGACGGGACGGGACAGGCCGGGATGGGACGGGATGGGACAGGCCAGGATGGGACAGACCGGGCCGGGCCGGGCGAGCAGAGCGGCGCTCAGCCGGGTGCGGGCAGCACCGGCGCAGGCGGAACGTGCAGAGCCCTGGGGCGCTCGGCCCGGCCGGCCCCGCAGCCGCCTCTGCTCTTGGTTGGCGCTAAAAGCCCCAGTGAAGTCTGTTCTCGCCAGGATCTCACTGGCAGGAAGATATATCATATATAGATATACCTCTATAGGAAATATAGATGTATATATATGCACAGCGATATAACAAAGTTGATTTTTCCCTTTCTTTTTGCAACAAATTAGGTTTGCTGGCAATWTAAGAACTCAGTTGAGCTGTGAGGAGCAGCCGGGTTCGTGCATTTGCCATCACCTGTGTAATGGCACTGGCACCCAAAGGCACCAGCACCCAAAGGCACTGGTGACGGCACCAGCCCCAGCTCCCATCCATGCCGGCACCTGCCCTGCGGATGCTGCAGACACTCGTGGGCTATTGACCCTATTGCTAATCCATGCTGAGTGATTGCGCTCTTCCATCCGGCTGCCTCTCCCTGATTAGACTTGTAAATGCAAAGCCATAAAAATCAGAAGTGAGAAAGGAGAAGCTCACGGGCGGGAGGGACACGGGCAGCACGTGGAGAGGCTGCGGTGCCACGTCCCACTCCAGCCCCATGTCCCACTCCAGCCCCACGTCCCACTCCAGCCCCATGTCCCACTCCAGCCCCACGTCCCGCTCCAGCCCCCACGTCCCGCTCCAGTCCCCACGAGGCTCCTGCAGCCGGTTCCCGCAGCGGCTCCCTGGCTGCGCCGCTCCCGTCGCCCGTGGCCGCCCCGCRCGCTCAGCTCGGCCGCAGCACAAACCGCCCCGGTGGCCAATAGGGCCAATGGGAACCAGAAAGGAGGAGAGCRAAGACCAAGAAGGGGAAAAGAAAGGAAAAGGAGCGGAAAAAGGGCGTGGGTGTGACAGCGCGGAGCGAGGAGGAGCTGGGCAAGGACCTTGCCGTGCCCGAGACCGGCCGGCCGTCCTCGGCRGGAAGCTCGAGCCGGCGCAGCGCCGCAGGGCTGCCGCGCAAGCGGCTCGGCCACAGAAATCAATAGCCTTTTCAATAAAGCATTTTGGTCCCTCTATATATTGTCTCTCGTAAAGATTTTACACGGACAAAAAGTTCAGGAGTTGGTGTAAAAAATGTTGGGAAAAAGGTGAAGATACGTAAGTAAATTACAAACTTGAGGCTGTTTGTGGTACCTTGGGAAAGTGGGAGTTATATTGATGAGTTTTTATTGATTTACCATCATTCCCAGTGTGGACATTTTCTGGTCTATTATACCACAGTCGTGGCATATTCCCATCGCAGTACTAAAGAGGAAATATGGACAGCCTGACCTTGGCAATATGGAGATAATGAAATACCCTTAATGATCCCTCCAAAAGGCTTCCCAAGCCCATGCCAGGTTGCAGCTTCCCGGCGTGATGCAAATCTCCAGCACGACTTGCAAACCCGGCGCTCGGCAGCTCGCGTCTCACCCGGACACGGCTCCGGGGCTGAACGGAGCCGAAACGGGCAAAGGGGAGCCGGGGGCCGGGGGGCAGCGGGCAGCGGTGCACTGCGCCAGGGTGACTTTGGGGACAGCTCAAGGAGATTTACCATACAAACCTGCCCAGAATTGCACCTAGCAGGGACATAAATAGCAGGTTTCAGCACTCCACTCTCCTCCTCTCCCCTCCCCGGCCCAGCTGGCGACACAATTACCAGCCCCAAAGTATTATTTTCTTAATAAAAATGTTAGGTGTAAAGCAAAGCCACAAATGAGTAACAAGCCCATGCAGATTTCAATCACTCCTTTCTTTTATTCCCTGGCGAGATTGCTAATGACCTTCACGCAAACCTCCACCAAATCTTTTTTAAAGGCAAATATTAATTTCCTAGCATGAAAAAGGGAAATAAAAAAGCCTATTTTTCATGGGAACCATGCAGAAAGAAAGATATATTTCCCTTCAAAACGCGGGGAGGATTTTTACATTTTTGTCACTCGCTTTGCATAGTGGCGGTGCCGGCGTTTGTTCGCCTCTGAATGTAATCTCTGCCCATAAAGCTTTGCTTTAAATTCCTCGGCTACCTGCGCAGCGCCGATAGCTCCCGCCTGCGCGCGGGGGGAGCCCGGCCCCGCGACGGCTGCAAATCGCTCCTGAAACGGGAATAGCGGAGCCGCTTGTTCTTAGAAAGCAGCGGTTTTGTGGCTGCAGGTGTCCCCGGCAGCTCCCTCGGGGAGGATCCGACGCCCGGCGCTGGAGCCGGAATCCCGGAGCCGGGAAGCCCGGGGAGCAGTGCCTGGCACGGGGCCGCGTCCCGGCTCCTCCTCGGCGCGGCGCGCGGCTGCGGCGCCCGTTTGGGGGCATCGGGTAATGCGATAACAATGGCACTAAATCAGGCGCAGAGCTTCAAGTACAAGTCACAGCAAGAAGTTGTTAATACCTTTATTATGGGATAAAATGTATTCATGATATTAAAGACATCACATTTCTGCCCTGGTGTCACATTTTAGATGTAGCGTAGATAAATGATATATCACTGTAAGAGATCTACAAAAACCATTAGTAACCATGACATTTTGACGTCAGATTTTAAAAAATTCCTAAGTAATCTTTTTGATTTATGAAATGGTGTCCAGGTTCATCGAGACTGATCTCAGATTTATCACAGCCTGGTTAGAATTATTAATGATTTTCAATTTGTAAATCCAATGCCAGCATGTCCAAGTGCTCTCAGCAAAATCACGGAGAGCTGACAGGGGGATTTTGCTCAATCCATAGTTTTCGGCTCTTGTGAGGTTTTCTCCTTAACCCCCGGGGCACCGGTGGGGCCGCGGCGAGGACAATCCCGCCGAGGCCGGAGCTGCAGTGGGAGGAGAGGATCCGGGCACTGGGAAGCCCTGCGAGCCGGGAGGAGAGGATCCGGGCGCTGGGAAGCCCTGCGAGCCGGGAGGAGAGGATCTGGGCGCTGGGAAGCCCTGCGAGCTGGGCGGCCCCGCGCACCCTCCGGCAGGGCCGCGTCCCCGCGGAGCCGCGCGGCGCTTCGTGGAGCTCTCGCCGTAATCGGGCAGGTAGAAACTCCCCAATTAAGGACCTTAGCAGGGGAGTTTTTCTAATCAATCAGATCTGCCCCATTATTCAGCTCCCTCAGATGGGCTGGCAAGCAGAAGCCGGGCATCCTGCAGCGCGCTCCCCATTCCAGAGCCGGGAGCACTGCAGCCCCAGCCTCTGGAAACATTTCAAAACATTGAACAATTTGCACAAAACACCCAGAGCTGCTGGTCCGCAGGCTTGCTGGGGCCTGCTGCAAACTCATCTCCACTTGGCTTCCCCAAAGATCCCCCAAACTCCCAAGAATCCACGTGCGCGAGCAGAGGGACTGGCGGTGACCTCGTGCGGGTCGGCACAGGCTGCGCAGGGACCCCAGGCACCCTTCCCACCACCAGCAAACACCCCTTCCCAAAGCGGAGGTTTGCCCAGGAACACGGAGCCCGCTGGAGTCCTCCTGCCTCTATTGCAGGCGCCGGCCGGAGGTTTCAGATCTGCTTTTCTTTTTCTTGTTTGAAGTGTCTCCTCCTTCCTCTGCAGTGAAAATTGAGGGAAATGAGAGGAGAAAGCAAGTGAACAGGACAAATAAAGCGCAATTTGTGGAAATCTGTAGGTAAAGAACACGGCGGGTTGAGACACCACGAGGCGGAGCGCTGTGCAGGCAGGTTGGGCCAGGGTTTGTCCTGCCTGCATTCCCAGGCCCGAAGGGAGGAGCGGAGCTGGTGGGAGCAGCTCCAGAGGGAAGCGCTTGTCCCATCCGGAGGCGCTCCACGGCTGCCTCCCCAGCAAAACCCGGCAGGACTCCAGGATGCAGAAAGGGCCCGTTTTCCATGTGGCTGCATTGCCATTAGCCCTGCCCATTAATTAGAATAATGCTAATTGTTATGGTAATGACGATTATATCTGCAGCTTCATATTGTCTGAGGTTGGAAATATTTAAAAGAAATCCTTACAGAAGGATTTTATCAAAGCCAGTAGCATCTCAGATAACGTTTTTAAATGCCAAATTTTCTATGAAAACATATATTTATATCAGCAAAATTAAATTTCAGCTTAAGCTTCTTATTATAAATAAAATAAGTCAATAAAAAAATAAATATCTAATTGAATGAAGCAGAAATTATATCCAATTATATTTTCCTTAAAACACAATTTATCTGCCTATATTTTCTTTAAATGCTCATGTTACTTTTTCACTTACTCACAATAAATGCCTGGGTGCATTTCAAAGTGGGGCCTTTTCTATTATTTCATTTCCTGGAGTCCTTGGCTCAAGAGGACATTAATAGCACACTATAAATAAAAATAACAAAGGGAAAGTTACTCAGGGGCCTGAGCTGCGGGTTTCTGCGGGCGCAGCGGGGCCCTGCGCACGGSTCTGCGCTGGGTCCGGCCCGTCCTGGTGCCGGGGGCCGTCGCTTGGCAGAGCGCGCTGCCCTTTTGCTGCATTTCCTGCAGCTTTGGGCAACATCCACCCCGTGGGATGTGGCGCCAGCGGGAGCAGCTCCGGTGGTGACTCCCATGGGACCCGCTGGGAAGCGGGAAGTGGTGGATCCCACTCGACAGCTCAGCCAGGTGCAGTGGATCCTGTGGTTGGAGCCTCTGGCCAGCACATCCCGGTGTGCTCTTGGAAAAGGGAAGGCTCTTGTGTTTTTCCCAGGASGGGCCTGAGGCACCAGCAGGGCATCCCCTGGAGTCACCCGCTCCCAACCCCAATCCCTGTGCCCTGTCCTGCCCTCTGTCCCCTGCATCCCGTCCCACCCATCCATCCACGAGCTGCCACGTGTGAGCGGCCACTGCGCGATGGTGCCGGTGCCTCTGGCTCTCCATCCGGATCCGTTATCCTGCGCTCGGCACGACTGCAGCACGGGCAGATGATGCAGCTCCCATGGCTCCTGCAGCCCCTGCAGTCCCATACAGCCCCACACAGCCCCACACAACCCCGCACAGCCMCATATGGCCCCATACAGCCCCGCACAGCCGCGGCCGAGGGGACGATGCCGCACGGAGCGGGGCCCTGCGCGCTCAGGCTCCCTTGGGGCGCCAGCCCGACCCGGCCGCGCTGGGCACTGCAGCCCCAAAGGGACCAGGCTCATCCCGGCAGCAGCCACCGCTCCCCTCGGCCTTACCTGGGATTGCCAGTGGATTCGCCTCACCTTTGTTTGGAAAATAATGGTACACGCGGAATTATGAAAGTTTAATATGCTCCTGGTAAAATGAAAAATGAGTGGTTATGATACTGTCTAACACTTTCAAATGTGTTTATTAATTCATGTTTTAAATCATAAGTTTCATTCTGCAGGAGAGTCATACACAGCAATAAGCAAGTTTTAAAATATTAATGAATAAACAATATTTCTCTATTGAAATATAACATGCTTCTTTGAACAATGTACCACCGGTAATAAATCACAACCAGCAGAAAATTGCATTTCATATTTAATACAACTTGAACTCTGCCTTTTTATAAATGATATCTTTTTTGTTTAATTGGCGTCAGTTCAGATCTAGCAGATTGCTAATAAAATTCTGGATTTCCATATTTAATGACGCGTGCTCTATAGGCTGAATTTTACCCAGAAAAATGCGGCCCTTTATTATCCCAATAGAGAGCGGGAAGAGGTGACCTCGGCGGGTGGGAAGTGGCCCCGCGCCGTGGCCCGGAGCCTCGGCCGGAGCCTCGCCGGGAGGAGAGACCCTCCTGCGGGAGGGAGCAGGATGATGAGGAGGAGCAGGAGGAGGAGGAGCAGGAGGAGGAAGGCTTGCTCCGGGACCCGCTCCTGCGCAGCGTCTCGGAGCCCTCGGCGCAGCCTGTCCCACCACCATGGACACGGATGCAGCGATGCAGCCTCAGCTGGGCAGGCAGCCGCCTCCCCTCCACCCTGGCTGCTCCAGGCAGTGGATCCTGCTCGTGCCGCAGGGCTGGGCCTGATTCTGGTCTCCCTCACACGGGGCTGGGATCCGTCGCCTKGCGGCGGCCCTGGCTGCGAGACCGAGAGCTGGCCCTGCAGCTCGGCAGGGCCTGGCTGCCCCCGCGTCCCGTCCACCCCCCCGGCCCCTTCTCCCCGCGCTGCCGGGGCTGCCGCTGCCGGACAGGCGCCCGCGGCGGCTCCAAGCGGCGCGCGCCGTGACCGCCGCCCCGGCGCAGCCCGAGCTGGCGCGTCAGCCGCCTGTGCCACGCTGATAACTCCGACCCGCTCGTCTAATGGTTCACTTTTCTTCACAGCCCATATGGCAGTGACATTAAAGCTAATGAAATAAAATAAAATTTGCCAATCTTTGAAGAATTCCATCCTTTAAAAAGATGTATTTGATTAACGCAAACTGGAAACATCTTCAAGGACTGGGGCTATTTTTACCGCACAGGAATGCTGGGCTCCGGCGCAGGCAGTGCCGCGTTCCCCGGCCTGGCGGGAGCGTCGGTGCCTGCGGCCGTTCCCGGGGCTCCGCGCGGTGCCCGCGGCTGTCGGGGGGTTGGCGGGAGCCAGGCCGAGGGCAGAGGCCCGTGCAGGGGGGAACCGTGCCGGAGTGCGTCCCGCTGCCGCGCGGACACCCCGGCAACGAGGACAGCCCGTGGGCAGCGCGGCGCTCCCCGCTGCCGGCGCCTTTGCCCGCTCACCCGCCCGCGCTCCCGCAGCCGCCGGGGCGGCCGAGGGCCCGAGAAGGGCCGCAAGGGGCGGCGAGCGGGCAGCGCGGCACCCAGCACCGTGGGGGCCCCGCGCGCCAGCCCCGCCGCCGGGCCCGCCGATTCATCAGGGCCCATTTGCCGCCAGTGATTACCGCTAATCCCATTTCCTGCGAGTCGATTTCCTTGAGATATGGTAAATAGGCCATTACCTGTTATTGACCTTTACTTTATTAAAAAGATTTAAAATTAGCATTTATATATATAGTCCTTCCAAAAAACTTTTTTTAATAAAGAAAAATATTTTTATAATCCAATTGTGCCCACTCGCTAGGGTTATGGTTCCAAAGTTAATGTTAAATAAAGATGATAATCAAGAGCAAATATATTTTTTTTCTTTTTTAATTCATCTAAAGGCCTGACCCCTTCCTGAGCCTCGCTCAGCTGTTTGCTCCTGAGCGCGGCAGCGCCGGCGGAACCRCTCGGCTCCAGCTCTGGGACAACATCCACGTTTTGCAGCTGGCTTCACCTCCTAGGCCTGAGTTAAGCTGAGCAGGAAGAAACATCATCAACATTTGATCATGAAAGCAAAAAGTTTATTCATGTTTGAAACTACATATAACTACCACGAGGAAGACTTCTCAATCCAGGGTGTAATCCAGTTAGAAAGTAACACGAAACGTTTTAATACATTAGAATCACTGCCACAAATTATTTTCATGAGTCAATCGGCTTCAGAATCGCATACAATACAAAAGAGAGGAGGGCCCCTGTCCCCAGGGGCGGATACAGTACCCAATGCCGGAATCCGTATGCATTACAAGGAGTTGTCGTTTTTTTGCGTGGATTAGTAACAAGATGAAGAACATTCAAAATGTTTCTCAGTATTTACAACAGTTTCACTGTTTTTGCGTTAAACCTAAGACCCAATGTTTCTGCTTTAGCTTCTTTAAAAGTTGCAAACGCAACCCTGATTTCTTTTAAAAGATTACAATGTACATTACATTTCATGGGGGAAACGAAGAGTTAATTACAGGATGCCAAAAGATAAGAAAGAGACAAACTACGGCGTGAGCGAGTATCGTTCAGAGGTAGTAAGTGAGCACTCTACGCTACAGAACATGTCGAAGGTCTATTGGTTCGTATGAGTTCGCATGAGGTAATAAAGCTGTGTTTTGATTGGTGAGATGTATAAATACTCTTTTGCTACACTATGTACAACACTCCATACAATGGTGCTTGCTTTCCTCTTTTTTCTCTTTGTTTGCGTTTTGGCTGCCGAGGAGACGCGGCAGGTCTCGGCAGGCGCGCGCAGCACCCAGCTCGTACTGTAAAACCCCGGGCGGCGGGCGCAGGAGCGAGCTGCGAGGGTCTTCGTCTCTCCGAACGACCTACGTCCGCTGGCGCGATACAGGGCGCAGGCTCAGGGCCCTGCCATTTTTAGCACACAAGAAAACTAAAAAACAAAGAAGGATGCTCCTGGTATTCAATCTAATTGATAAAACAACGGCTCTCAACAGAAACGTGGYGAATAAGGGTTCTTGAACGCAAGTGCTGTTAACCGACATACGCACAGCTCTTTGATTCCAACCCGACAGGAGCGTGAAGGGATGAAGCGCCCGAGGCCTGTGGCCCGGCCAGGCTGCCGCGAGGCGGAGGACGAGGCGACGTGTCCGCTGCGCCGGCTCCGGCCACGACGTGAAGCTCACACTGTACTTTTACCCTTAAGGCCAAGTCATTGGCAACTGGTAGACCAACATCATTAAAACTGC
>NW_020455865.1:533268-548268 GCF_003342845.1 Nothoprocta perdicaria
TTCTCAAACACAGGAAAAATGTGCACCCTTGAAATGGCTCAAAGTATATCAAAACAACAGGYCTGATGTCTGAGTGCGGGCAATAACAAACACGAGCAGAGAATTATCTGGCCATCTCTGCACAAAGAACAAGAGCCTTCTCTCCAAGGCTATTGCAGTTTAACTCATAAGACTCAAAAATATAAGAAAACCAGATTTTTTTTTAAGCTCATGGCTCTAGGAGTTTTCTCTTTTCTAATAAGACTCATAGCTGTATCAAGGGCTTGCTTTCTCCTAGAATTACCTTTTCCATCCCCAAACRCACAATATTAAAAATGCTATTGCAAGAGTAAGTAATACATGTGTTAATAACTGCATTTACCTGACACCGTGCTTATGGCTCTCCAAACTACCATTCCCCTGGGTACTCACATTTAAATTATGTGGACTGTACAGTGAATTTCCTCCCAAGCCATCATTGTATCCTCCCGTCTGATTGATAACATGACGCAGGGTATCCACCTTAAAGCAAGGGGAAACAAAATTCATCATTCCAAATCTATTAAAACATCATCACTTACAATAGGCAACATTTTGAATTATGTGAGCCAAAAGGGTTTAGCATCTTCTATGAAAGACAAATTTATCAATCAAGAATGACTGGCAGAATTTCAACAAAACCTTGCATGTTAAAACCCATATGTCTTTGCTTCTCACACCAGCCAAATAACTTCCTCACAGCAGTGCATCCCGTAGGTCCTTCTTAAGTGTCTGCAGCAAAGTGCAGTGCATAGATACACATGGGTATGTGCTTGCATGTATGGGAAGAGGTTATGGAATATATACATATATATATATATATATACACACACTGCGTATGGAGTGAGCCCTGTCTGAATAGATTGGAACAGTGACTGAGGATGAGTTGCATTTAATAGCTCAGCTAGATGGCTTCTGACATTAAAGTAAACAAATAAACAAACGTTTTCCAATGAACAAAACAAAGATGCTAGTAAATAAATTCAAGAAAAAAAAAGGAAAAAAAAAGAAAATTCACTGGATTTCCTGTGTCTAGCAAAGTCAGACGCGCCCAATCCCATTCCATGAGCTCAAGCCAGAGCCGAATGCATTCACAAAGCTTAAAGTTTCAATCAAAAAAAATTACTCTTTCTTTTATGTCTGTGAAATTTAATGCTGGGGTAAGAGCAGGTCACGTTTAGAGCTATGCAGCCTCCCTTCTGTAGAGAGGCACAGACCATTGGATAGATCCAGAGTAAGGTGGAATTTTTAGCCCAAACCCTACCCTGCTGGAAAGGCCCGGCTTTGGGGCATTTCTCCTACCTGTGACTGCACATTGGCTCCGACTTGGGACCCCTGGTAAGAATCCCCATTCAGACTCTGCATGTTCATGAACATGTCCCCAGAATTTGGGAGGTTAAAAGAACCAGAAGAACCTGGAAAGGAAAGAGTTAGGTAGCTGAATAACAGAGAGCTACAAATATACACCCCCAAAGACCTCAGGGCAGGGCAAGGAAGAGAGAGGAGGAGGCAGAGGAAAGGCAGCGCAGGACAGAGCGGCTGGGGCGCGCGGCACCCGCGCTCCACCTCTCCTCAAAGGGGAACGGCCGCTTGCGCTTAATCACTGTGACACTGGCAGAGGAGGACACTGCCTTTTTTTCATACTTTTGTTCAATTAATGTACTTTTTTTTTTTAAACCATGGATCTTAAGAGTTGTCTACAACAAAGTTGGAGCAAAATTTTACAGTAAAATAGTGTCAAACATGCTTGTGCTTTGCAGAAACCTCTGGAGCCCAAGAAAGCTTCTTTCTCAACATTTCCCCTACTAATTGGATGCTCCGAAGTTAGCTGTGCCTTCAGATTTTTATACATAATACCAACCCACATTTAAATTCCAATTACTTCCTGCTAGAATATTCCTCTTTTTTATTCTTACACTGACAATATATTTAACAGCTCTAAAAACCTGACTTGGAGCTCAGCCTTGTTATATTTTATGTTATTTACACTGAATGAGAGAACACTTAAAATATCTGTGTAAAACAAAGGTGCCAGAAGCCTGAGCGGGGCAGACGTGGAGTACGGCACSGCTCGGCGTCCCGCGGCCGCCGCAGGGGCGGGCGCAGCCCTGTGCCCACGATACCTACCAGAGTTYGGCGTGGTGGGGGAGTTTGTCTGGTTGTTCTGCACGGCTGCGGCCACGGCGTGTGCGGCGGTCACGGCCGTCTTGGCCGCGTACAGGTTGGCTTCCTCCTGGAACTTCCCTATGTTCTTCTTGTACCTGATTCTCTTATTGCCAAACCAGTTGGACACCTGCAAGGGGAGAGCGGGAGAGTGAGGCGCGCATCGTGCTGCCCAGCCCTGCCCGCCGTGCTGCGAGCGCTGCCGCCCGCGCCGTGCCCAGGGCACCCGGGCTGCTGCTCTGCACCTGGGCAGCCGCTCCGCGCTCCCAGCCGCTCGCGGTCAGCCGAAAACAGCCACATAAACCAGTAAGGCTGAAGAGTGACCCTGCCACCTTGCTTGGAGGGTCCCGCACGGGCACCAAGCAGTGCAGCCCCTGCGGGGCCGCACGGCGCCAGGGCTAAACCTGCCCTGCTCCATGTGGCTCTGGCTTTGTCTGAACACGATCAAGGAGAAGCCTCGAGCTCTGGCGGCGAGCTGGAAGGTGCACCCTGCGCCTCCGGCTCCCAGGGCACTACTGCTGCATTCCTCGCGCTGCACTTAATATTACCTTGTCAGTCAGAGAGGCAATAATACATTAATGAAACCTAGCAAATAATTATTGTGGACAATCTGATTATGCTTTATTAACAGTTCCATAATTGAGGAATCTCTGTGCATGCAGCACAGTGTCCGCAGAGGTGCGGGGAGCCCTCTGTTTATGCACACCCCTGGACCCATCCAGCAGCAGCCATCACTAATAAAGGTTTATTTAATTCTCACTGTAAAATTTTAATATCACCAGCAGCCTGGGGAAGCCTCAGCGAGTGGATTTGCTTGACATCAGATCGTTTCCATCCTGCTAGTCCCAATACTTCTTAATCTTTAATATCAAGGCAATTAAAATTAATGGCCACTCATCCAGAGCCACTGTGGGCAGTGTTTCCTTGACATCAATTGTTTGATGGGATTACCTAGAGGTTAAACTAACAAGCAGGGTTTAATTGGAAGCAATGAGAGGAGCAGCAATCGTACGTTATGTTTAACCCGCGTACCACATCCCAGCAAATACCCAGCAATGTTCGTGCACGCCCCGCACGCAGGGCGAGCGCCGCACGGCAGCTCCTGCCACGGCAGCTCCCACCACGGCTCCTCCTGCGCGCCTGTCGAGCGGGCAGCGCTGCCCGGGGCTGCGCTCGCTGCACGGGGCTGCACAGGGTGCTCACTCGCTGCACGGGGCTGCGCAGGGTGCTCACTCGCTGCACGGGGCTGCGCTCATTGCATTTCTGGGGCTGCACAGGGTGCTCACTCGCTGCCCGGGGCTGCGCTCGCTGCATGGGGCTGCGCAGGGTGCTCACTCGCTGCACGGGGCTGCGCTCATTGCATTTCTGGGGCTGCACAGGGTGCTCACTCGCTGCCCGGGGCTGTGCTCGCTGCACGGGGCTGCACAGGGTGCTCACTCGCTGCACGGGGCTGCGCTCACTGCATTTCTGGGGCTGCACAGGGTGCTCGCTCACTGCACGGCTGGCGCTGCACGGGCCGCCCGCCTGCGGAGCACACGGGTTCCACCCCACGCAGGGTTCACCTCCGGGGCCATGCAYTCCCATGGGAAGTCGCCTCCGTCGTGAGCGGCCTCATCACACATTTTTCATTAAAACAAACTATCTCTTCACATGAAAAAACAATGAACATCTTTCTCCTCCTGATCATTGAAGGCCAATTAATTAATTGGGCTTAATTGTATATTGCATTTCAAACAATACAGTTGCACTTATTTATCACGTTAATTACGATGTTAAATAAAAAGACAATAAATTATCACTTGAACCATCATGCTGCCTCGTGGCGGGTCGGGCCGGGCCGGCCCACGTGGTGCCGCGGCCCCGGCTACCTCGGGGCATCGGTCAGGACTCGCGCTGCGAAAGCAGATGTCACCGTGGGACTGAAACATCTACGATCGCAGGAATTTTGCCATGGGGGTTCCAAGTTTTCCTAGCATGGTTTATGTTCTGCATCTATTTAGCTGTAAAAAATAGGAAATTCTGAAAATATATGTGGAGCTTTCATAGGATATGTTCTGTGGCTAATCATTTTACCAAAAAGAAAAAAAAAATGCATCTTTTTTGGCTCCCATATGCAGTCAAGGGTCAGAGATCCTAAATCCACAACTCTTCCTGTCAATGTGCTTACAAAAATAAATACAAAAAAGCCTCTCAAAACTCAAAAGAAGTGGGAGTGCAAGAGGAGGCGAAACATAGCCTCTGCATTCTTTTTTAAAGGAATTTTAAACGTATTCCCTTGTCAAGCACATTCTTCTTTTGTTTGAAGCAGTGAAAAATTTTATTGCTGTAATCCACTGACATGCTTTCAGCAATGACTCTGCCCTTTCTATAGCCCGCATGATAGACGGATAGCTGTTCATGACACCCTGAGAGAGGCTCATCTGCAAAAGTATAAAACATCAGCCTTGCAGCCACGGGAAGGAGAGAACAGATGATACAGTTTATCTCCCTCAAACACGTGCTGATCGGGTAGTTCTAAATTACAGCCGACGATGTTCCCCGTTAAAGACATTTTTTTCTCCTAGAATTACCTTTTCCATACTCTTAAAAATGAAATTGTGTGGGGTGTTCATCTTAATAAATAGTTTGTCTTTATGCTTTTCTTGAAAAACCTTCTCTACATATTATCTTAAACACCGATATCAAAACCGAGACCATCTATCTCCTATCTGCAACTAAGTGATTCTGGGAGACAATTTCCTGTGCAGCTCTGTAAAGTGCTATGGCAGCAACATTTCCAGTGAGCTGCTTAATCCAGGGGGAGGGTGACCCAAAATACTTACTAATTAAGTGTTTGAGGGAAAAAATGTTCTGCCATGAATCTGCCCCCAGCATTTACAAGCCACTGACAGTACAAGAAAGAAATATCTTGGATCATCACTAGAAGAGACTAAGGGATGTCTAGCTCAGCTGGAAAAAGGACAAAGCCTCTTCATCAAACACGAACCCAAGCCTTTAGGAGTTGGGAGAGCGTTCCAGTAACAGGTATTTCTTTCATTTTCCAGCTCTTTGTGCTTCCAAGGCCTTTGTAAAGCGAGAGGTGAGCAGGATACAGCACCAGCCAAGGCGAGTGCGAGGCTCTCCTGGTCAAACACTCAGATTTTTCACGAAAGCCCTAAGCCAGGTGCAGCCAGGCCATTCACTTGGATGCTGTTGCCTATTCCAGGCGAAGCTGCTCCTGCCTGAGTTTTAAATGACCGCCTGATTTACCCCCAATTTCTGGATTACATCCTCTGACCKCTGTTGCCAGAGCAGGATGCACTCTCCTACCGTGCCTGCCCAGAGCTTTTCTGCTGGATGGCCTCGAAAACACACACATTTTTCAGGACAAAAAAGAYAACTTCAGCCTCACTCGACCCAGTAAATATCAAGCAGAGCAGCAGTCCTGCCACATGGCCTTTGGAAATGCCTTTGAAAACCAAAGAATAGGATATCTGTAGCATTCACATTTTCCAGCTGTGACAGCAGATCTATCAGGAACTTAAGCAAGCCAGCTGAACACAGTCACTCCCTCTCTCCCATGCAAGCTCCTCTCCCATTACATGATACATTGCCAGTTTTCACGCTTTCCCATCATCTGGAGCTTTTCTAGCAATTTATGATACTCTTGCAAGACTGAAGCTCTGATCATGGTCCCAAATCTGCATCCACGGGAGCTCAAGTCCAGCCTCTGTGTCTAACGCTGTCCTCAGTGTTAGGCTGGAAAATGTCACCCTTCACAACGCAGGGTGCTATAAAGAGCAGCGCAGAGGATGCGATGCAGCTACTCCCATCACTCACCCCGACTTCCTAATGGATTCCAGAAACTACTAATACACACTCCTATCAAATATTAAAGAGACAAACCTATATTCATGTCACAGGCTCACTGCTGCTGCTTCTGATTTGGACCATCTGCCTGCTTGCTTTATTTCTTTCTACAGTGTATAGTGTATACAGTCTTATCAACCAACCAATCAAGAAAGAAATCAGATCCATTAGTACTAGAAACCCTCAGTTTCAGCTCCCCAGATGTTCCATCTCATTTCCTTCAGTCATTTCAGGTRCACCTAGACCCAGCTTTTGTCAGTCCCCTCCTCAGAGTCCCCTTCCCTGCCAGGGGAGAAACAATTTCACCAACCAGGTCTGGAGGGGCCTTGTTCTCTGCCCGTGCAGTGGCTGCCTTTGCCCACAGGGACAGGTTTGAGCACCTCTTTGAGAGGTCCTGCCACCAACTATCCTGAGCTGAGGGCCCCAAACCCGCAGCACGACGCAAGGCTCTGGCCCAGGCTGTAGCTTTCAGCTGGTGCCAGATACCCAAGGCAGCACACAGCAACATCAGTGCGCTCCCTGGAGAGCTGCCCCGCATCCAAAGTCAGCTAAATCACACCAGATTTGGGTCTGCTACATGGCCTTTTTCACAGAATGCTTCACTTAGAAGTCCTCAGTAAAGTCCCTGAGTTTTTCTTGGTTTCAAGGGAGACC
Organism: Nothoprocta perdicaria; assembly: GCF_003342845.1. Lineage (NCBI taxonomy): Eukaryota > Metazoa > Chordata > Aves > Tinamiformes > Tinamidae > Nothoprocta > Nothoprocta perdicaria. The sequence continues at coordinate 539,953 of NW_020455865.1, forward strand.
TATATAGTAAATCGCAAGTCAGGTGTTAATGATAAAGCTTTTGTTGCTAATAATGCCAGCACTGCAGCCTGCAATCGTTAATAGTTAACACAATCGCCGCAGGCATTGCTCCTCTGGAGGATCTGCAATATTAAYAAGGAAGGAGGTGACAATCCTGCACTCACAAGTGGGCACCAGGGTGCCCAGCAAACTTGGAAACTGTTATTGAACTTGCCTTTCTGCAACCGAGTGACAACCTTTCCCAGAGAGCCAGATTTGCTGTGGGAGTATTTTGGTTTTCTATCACACATACAAGCCACAAGAAATAAATAATAAAAAAAGTGTTATTTTGCTTTGTGAACTATCTGGTGAAGCAAAGAGTGAAGGAAAGGAAAGTGTGATGTAGCAGTGCCTTAGGCCAGAACATCAGAGCGAGAAAACAGTCTGGGGCTGTAAGATATACTGGGGTGTGTATGGGAAAGGAAGCCTKGGCCCACAAAGGTGGGCTTTTCTGATGACAGAGAAACCATTTTCTTCTACTAACCTTACAGTAACGTTTGTTACATGTGATAGCAGGAGTCAATCTGCTTCGCAAGTTCTTGCTTCAGAGAAACCACTCCCGTCACTGCCCTAATACTAAGAAGTCACCTTAGAAAAAAGCTTTCAACCAATCAAACAAATTCTGATCTATAAAAATAGATCATATATTTGTCATRCTTTTCCCTAAGAGAACGGTAAGTTATAATGAACTTATAATGGACAGCAACTATCGGAGCCCCTTGGTGACCACACAGAGGGAAGGCTGCTCCAAAGCGGGACGCTGGCATCGCACCCACGTGATTCCTGTTTCGGCCGTTGGCGGGTTCTTTCTTGGGCAGGACACCCCCAGGCTGTGGGCGCAATGACCCCCAGTACAGCTCAGTGTCGGGCTGCCTCCATGCTGAGCTCTGCTTTCCTTCACTGGCAATGGGTCAAATTCAGAGGCACAGGGACGTCCTGTGACTGGGCGTCGCGGTGCCACCCGTCCCACCGCGCGGGCCCCCGGCCTCCTACCTGCGATACCGTGATGCTGCACTTCTTTGCCAGCTCTTCTTTGGCTTCTTCACTGGGGTAGGGGTTACTGAGATGGGAGTAAAAATACTCATTCAGGATTTCTGTGGCTTGTTTACTGAAGTTGCGTCTTTTCCGCCTGAAAGGGAGAGAGAYAGACGTGCCTGTTAGGGACACGGGCAGCTCTGTGCCGGGGCTGCTGGGGGCCTCGGCGCTCCACAAAGCRGCAGGACCCCCAGCCCCTCCTGCACGAACCGCTGTCGGTGTGAGCGGCAAACCCAACCTGGCCCTAGGAAGGCAGGTCAGTCAGGGCGCCGGGGGCACCCGGGGCGGCAGCAGCGCCGTGTCCTTAGGGAGCCCTYGCTGGTACTAATTGGCTTTCTGGGCTCTCTAATTTGAGGGCCATCTGCGCAAGCCCCTGCTGCGGGGGGCAGGCAGGGACAGGCGGTGGCACCAGGCGGGCCGCGGTGCCGCGCTCAGGCTGCGCGGCTCTGCTCCAGGGGTGCTCCCGGCAGCTCCGAGCTGCGTCACAGCGCCCGSACAGCCCTGCCACCTTCTCCCTGCAGCCTGACACGGCCTCCTCCAGAGAGCCTCCCTTCGGGAGCATCCCCGGAGCCCCTTTCCCGCAGGCAGGTTGCAGTGCAACCGCCGGCGCCTTAGGCTAGCAGGCAGCCGAGCGGCAATCCCCCGGTGCTCTGCTCAGGGGTATCACAATGCTGCTAACTACGCCGTATCCTGCAACAGGCAGCCATCTCCCTAGAGCTCTGTTTATCTCATTACTGCGCTTCCACTCATTTTGCCTTATTTACCTTCCTCCTTTTTAAAGAAATTGCTTTAAAATGTGCATCTGCAAGCTTTACCTTTGCAGTTACTGGAGCTCTCCACAGACATTTCCTCCAACTGTTTGTAATTACCCTAATTTGCCACACCTGCCAGTGACCTCCTTGTTAATAAAATTATTTTGCTCTTGTTTATCTCCTCACAGCTTTCAGGTGTGAAGCCCCAGCTGGTGGCTGGAGGAGGCTCTGCATGGTGCCTGTTTGCACCCCGGAGCCTAGYGGTTCAGCTCAGCCCCTTGGGGTCCTGCGCATGTTCAGGAGCTCTGCAAATTGGGGGAGCTACTGGGGCTGAYGTCCTGGCTCGTTGGGGCTTCCCAGGAAATCTGCAGCTTCCCAGTTCCTGTCTGTGGCTTCTGCTCTTTCCTCACAGCTGCTGGGAAGAGCTCAATACCTGCAGGCAGTTACTGTCCCCTCCTGCCCCATTCCTYTCGCTGCCCTGGTGCCTGATTGCCAAGCGGTGTCCTGGCAAAGGGCAGGGTCCCTCCTGGCCCCTTACCTGGCATCGAGGAACCTAGATCTCAAGATCATTACTGCTTCACAAGTGCTTTGCTTGAGTTGCATCTGGATGGAGCTGAATTTCCGATGGATGATGCCCACCATCCTCTCAATCTCCTTGGGAGAAATGGGACGTGTCCGGCTCTGCTCCCGGAGCAGGTTCATCACGTGCGTAGTGAACTCGTTACATGCCTGCAAAGGAGGGAGAGGCTCAGAACGGTGTCACCGGGTCCCGTGGGGACGGAGGGGGTGCCTGACAGCGTAGGGGAACGTGCCAACCCGTGCGGGCCACCCCGTGCACAGGCTTGGCCGCTTGGAGCCGCGTGTGCCCGGGTGCCGGCTGCGCGAGGCCGCGTGCTGGCGCTCACCCCCTGCACACACACGCAGGCGCCCCGGGGCTCCTCCCGCGCCCGGCGGCCGCGTGCCAGGCGGCGGTGCCTGCGTGGTGCCCGCGCTGACCGCGCCGACGCACACACCGCAGCGCAGAGCTGGCTACAACCGCCAAGCAAGGCCAGGGCACTTGGCTCCTGCGCAGCCACCGCGGCTACGGAAAGGGGACTCGGCAGACACCAAACCGCGTGGGGGAAACAGCACAGATACCTCGTTCAGACCACACACATTAAACSCCTTTGACACTAGCTCCTCTTTTTCTTCTAAAGCTAGGGTTAAAAAAAAAGCCTTTACTATTCGTCTTAACCCTGGATTTTCACGGATTCTCTTGCATTTCAATAGATTGTGTGGGGGAAGGGGTTAAAAGTGAAAAGTTTATGCATCTAAAAACTCATAATTTCCTATAACATTTGCTGAACGTCTCACAACTTATTAAGTGAAGCCATCTATGAATGCAAATGCTGATTAGCAATTTGGCAATAGCCCAACATTCGCAGAATTCACATAGCTTTTCTTTAAACCAGTAGTTCATACATGATTAATTAGAACATCTCATTTATGTAGTGTGCACTTTAGCTCATTACTCTAAGTAAAATTCGTTAAGTATTTACATTTAGATAATTAAAATCTGGGTACACCCTTAAGAAAGATGCATACACTTCAGGCAAAGTGATTTTTTTTCTTTACACTACTGAAAGTAAATTACAGGCTAATTTACATCCTCGCTGTGCCCGCGTGAGCAGCGCTGCGCTGGCCCGGCCTCGCCACGGAGGCGCGGGCGCCAGCCCGCACAACCCTCACAAGTGTTCCTCACCAATGCAGCATCTAAAAGGCCTCCTTCTGAAGCTGAAGCGCGTTTCTGCTCGCGAGAGGCACAGAGCTTTCCTTGTGCTCGCTCGACTTGCTGGCAGCCCCTGCGCRGCTCCCTCGGCGCTCCTCCCCGCGGCATAGGGGCCAGCAGGGCTGCCCCACGGGCGCTGCTGCTGCTCTTGTGTCCTCTTGTTTACCTGGAGCGTGCGAGCTATGCAGCCCCTTCCTCACTGCTATTTTTCAGGCCTCTGCTTGGTGCCCATGACATTATTACTAATGTCAGGCTGTAAGAGGGGGCCCTGTTGACCTGCTCAGAATCCCGGCCGGAGCGGAGCGCACGTCGCTGATTCGGGCTCCTCGAGGAGCGTTGCGGCTGCGGCGCCCTGCTCCTCCCCGACGGGGCGGGCGCAGGCCACATCTGCRTGCTCACAGAGCATGTTCCCAGATGCTCGGGGAGGCCTGGGACCCTTACAGTACTTTTGCCTACAGCAAAAAATGTATTTCAGTGTAATTATAGAAGATAGCTTTCAATATGTCATCTCTACTACAGTAGCTGTAAATTATGGAAAGAGCTGCCTGCGCASGAGCGTTTCTCCTGGCGCTTGGCGAGGGGAGAGCGGTGGATGGCGTGACACACTTTCCATTCCTTTTTTTTTCCCAAGCGCATTCCCCTCGCTGGCAGCAGGCTGGATGCRTCGGGAGAAGGACGTGGCTGCTGCATGGGCAGCGGGGCTGGGTACAAGGCGAGGGGCAGCCGGTGCCGTTCCGCTTGGCACATCCTGTTCAGTGCATCCCGCTCRGCGCATCCCGGAGCGCAGCGCACGCTCAGCGACCTGCAGGCACAGCTGCAAAGTGCTGGCTGCCGCTGAGACAGGCCTGCTCCGAGACGAGCTGGTAGCCGACAGTTGGCTGTGAGGCCAGCGGAATTACCATATTCCAGCAGCGCAGCGTGGCTGGGTGTCAGCATCAGTGGGGAAGCGCTCGTGTTTCAGCTCAGCGCTACCTCCCTTGCTCCCTCCTCGCAGCACTTGAGCATCCTCCAAAGTTTCCTGCGGTGCAGACGGACGGCTGTGACATTTCAGCTGAAACCTCTGTAAACGGAGCTGCAGGGCTGGGAAGGCGAGCGCTTCCCTGGCTCGTTACGCAGATTAGAGCCGGCGGCCTGGTGCCAGGGAAGGCACCGCCGGGAGCGCCTGCCCTAGCGCCTCTGCTCTGCCAGGCCCAAGCCATGCCGAAGCCCTGTGATGCTCCATGCCTGATAAGCTTGAGGACAGTCCCAGGGCAGCGCCGTGGGCCACACGTTTGCCAGGGCTCCTTGGTGGCACTTGGTGCAGGGYAAGAGGCTCTTTCAGGGCATCCCTGGGGTTGGCAGGAGGAGATTTGCCCAGACRGCAGGGAGCAGAGACCTGAGCGCGCCTGTCCACGGCATCATCTGTGTTTCATGGCACGAGGAGGTGCCATGAACTTTCCAGGGCCCCAGTGCCTCTTCCTGGTGCTCAGCAGGTCTCGGAGCGCCCTGAATCGCAGCGGTCACCSTGTGCCAGGAGGTGCYTCCGCAGCGCGGCTCCGCAGCGCCGGGCYCTGCGTGCCGCCCAGCCCCTCRGGCAGTGCCGTCGCCTCCTCGGCCGTGTTCCCACCAGCAGCYGGGGCTGGCAGAGCTGAGCGAGGGCTGCCGCCCTGGGCCTGCCGCCGCARCGACCCCTCATCCAGCACCGCGCGCTGCCCCCGGCCTCCACACGCCGCCCCGACACCTGGTGCCCACCGTGCCCTGGTGCCTCCCCTCCTCTCTGGCACCTCAGCAGCTCGTGCCCACCATGTCATCGCTGCTGCCACCGAGCGGTCGGGCACCTTGTCCGGGCTGTGTGCGCTCCTCGTTCCCCAGCCCGCCCTGTGGCTCTCGCGGCCAGCTCTGTGTCGCAGAAACCTCCTCCTCTCTCCCCCATTGCACTGGCTCTAGGAGGTGACAGCACGGCCTCGGGAGCTGCCTTGCCATGGTCACAACGGGGAACAGCGAGGCATGCAGGACATGCACCGTGTGCCCCGCGAGAGCGGCACAGCGCGGCCTGGCACTGCCGTGCACCGCAGCGCGCACGCRGCTGGGACGGGGACGGGGCACGAGTGCTCAAGGGCAGCACGAAACGGGAGCCGGGGCGGCCGCAGGGACACACACAACTGGGAGAGGCTGATGTCTGACCTGTTCGTATTTCTCCAGCTCTGTGTGATAGATTTGTCTGATCTGGGTCAATTTGGCTCTGTAATCTGAGTGCTCAATAGAGTTATCTGAAGACCCTCCAGAGGCTGCTGCGGCTGCAGCTGCGGCTGCCGATCCCCCACCTTTCTCCGGACCTGAGACTCCTTCTGCCAGAAGCATATTGTCTAGTCTCATTAGCTGGGGATCGGGAGGGTCTTCCTCCTGGGCTCCTCGGATGCTCAAACCTTGGACAAAAGAGAGAGAACAAGAGAAAACACAGTCAGTATTTCTTGTATTTGCCAGGCTGCTGCCCGCTCRCTGCAAAGCCTTCCTCCATCCACACCTCCATCCTCCCTAGCACCTGAGGGCTTCATTGAAAAGTCCTGTCAAGTTCAACACGGACAAGTTTAGTGGGTTTATGGCAATTCTATAGACCTGGATTGGCTCTAATAAAGAATAAGGATATCTTATAGTGCTTTCAAAGGACCTTGCAGAATTTGTAAACACTTTATTGTGAGCACTAAAAGAGCACTCACGTGAGTACAGACATGTGCCTTCCAGTTGGCTTTGAAGACATGTCTAAATCTACACAAGGCTGGCGTTATCACTATACATTATATCACTTTCATGCAAGACCATGTGGTAACAGTAAGTGCATTATTTGTTTGGAAATAATTGATTTGCTTCTCATTTCCTTCCAAATGGATCCAAGCAATACATTATTCTTACTGAGACTCGCACTACTGGATCCCACTCCTGCTGCAGAGCGAAGCGCTGGTTTCAGACGCTCGGGGAGAGCATTGCCRCCCACCACCCTCTGAGAGGAGATTCCCAAATCCCACGGAGCCCCGGCAGGCATTTCCACAYGTGGCCCTGGTCCCGACCTCATGCAGGTTCCCTGGGCTGAGGTTTCCATAGGAGAGTGGCCAGGCTAAGAGCGTACAGCAGGCAGAGCGCCCTGCTTCCTGCGGAGCATCTAGCCAGAGCTGAATAGAGACAATGGGAATCAAACCTTATTTTACCCTTCGGTATCCTAATTGCTATCACAGTGCTGGGATACTAAATACGTGTTAAAAATTGCCAGTGCTGCTGCAGCGTGTTGTTAGGAGCAACATTTTAAATCTAATTTCTGTTTCAAATCGAGAATTTCCAAAGTGATGCTCAGTCAGCAATCTCATCTGCATCCGATAGATCAAGCCTGACAATTTGTAGGTTTAATCAGGTCACCAGGCACAATGCCAAGCTGTTATCAACAACGCCGAAAACAAAGTTTAAAAATAATTACAGCAGCATAAAAATCACTAGAGCCGTGGCTTCCTGAATCAACATTTCCCTGGAAGATGCAGCGCGCGGCGCGCGCCTCCCAGCCCAATTAACCTCCGGGAAGGCGCACGGAGGGCGGCCCCGCGGCGCTGCCGGCACCGCGCGCTGCCCGCCGGCCCCGCCGCGGCCCACCTCACTCTCAGACACGCGTTTCAAACTGTCTTCTCCGCTTAAAAACAGAATTCCACATGGTTTCATGGGAATCATAAAAAAGCCCCATCACCTCTTTAGGGGATTTCTGCTGCCGGTTCAGCGGTGCTTGGGCAGGGCAGCGCTGCCGGGGCCGGCCCAGTCCTGTGTGTCCTGCAGCGCGGGGGGCTCTGCCCCGCACTCCCCTGCCCTCTCCCACCGCCCGGGCATCTCCTCCCTCCTCCGCCCGGCTTCCAGGGTCTGTAAGAGCAGGAAAGTTTCATCCTCCCCTGTCCACGTCCCCTTCTCATGACGATTTCTATGGTGACTTCTTCGTTTTGCTTCTGACTGCCTCTCAGTCCTGGTTCCCTATGCTCTGTTCCAGCTGTTTCCCCAGCTGCATTTCTGCCACGACAGCCATTCCCCCTTCCAGTATCACAGCACTGCTTCCACTCATCTCCCCTGATGCTAAGAGATGCCAGGCCAAAATCTGCAGCAAAATCATTTGGTACATTTGCTGTGATTTCTAGACCATTTACTCTTGTGTACTGGCCAAAGATTAAAGGCTTTTGCTCAAAATCACACTATCCATTCAGGCTTAAATTGCTATTCAAAATCCCCAACCCTTCTCGMGTAGCTCTGACAAAGGACAGCAAAGACTCTCCAAGGTTTAGGTGTGAAAGGTGATGGCTGCAAAGGAGACCCAGGAGGCAGCGGCAGGGAGAGGCTGAAAAGGCAGAGCCGGGTTGACAGGGGGCAACAGCAGAGCCACGGGGTGTCCTGCGGATCTGCACRGGCTGGAGGAACCGGCCCGCGCCAAAGCAGGGCGGCCACCCTGGCCAAAGGGCTGCGGCCGCTGCAGGAGCACGGGGAGCTCCTGTGCAGGAGCATAGGAGCCTGTGTGCAGGAGCACGCGCCTGCACTGATCTCATGTGCAGGAGCATGTGCCCATGGGCACCTCGTGCACAGGAGCACACATGGAGACCTCACGTGCCCGTGCACGGGGACCTCACGTTTGTCTTTGGAACGGCAAAGGCCCAAGCTGATTGACGGATTCTAAGGAGAAGGGAGCAGTGTGTTAATTCAGAGCTGCCCTTACGCAGCGTGCGG
>NW_020455865.1:553268-563300 GCF_003342845.1 Nothoprocta perdicaria
ATCCCAGAGGAAAAAAATAATGCTGCTTACACGGAGTTTTTAAAGAGAAACCCTGCTCGGCGCCTGCCAATGCTGCTCCCAGTGCCGGCTCCCTGGCTGTTCCAGTGGGAGCGGTGAGCAGAGCCTTCCCTGCCRGCCACGTCGGGCTTTCCGTAACCTCTCCCGCGGAGACGCGGGCCAGGTAGGATAGTGCTGCGCCTTGTGGGTGGCTCCGGAGACCTAAAGCAGGAAGGGGGCAGGAGATGCGCGAGCGCAGGCCGAGCTGCTGGAGCAGCAGGCAGTCCCACCACGCGCAGCCGGTGCAGGACGGGCCTGGAACTGGGGATGGAGAAGAGGCTGCCCGCTGCTGCCGCCGTGCTCTGCCCCTGCACCGCTTGGGCCTCTCGATGTGTGCTCGGGGTGTGCAAGCGAGCAGCAAGCACTGGGTGCACGCAGCGAGAAGCAGCACCGCGCGCCCGTGGCTGGGCGCAGGGCCCCGTTGGCAGCGCGGCGCCGCGGCGGCGGCGGGCGCACCGGCTGAGCGCGGGTCGCGGCGCCRCGCACGGTCCCGCCGCGCTCGGCGGCGCGCTGGGGAATGCCTCCAGTTTGGAGCTGTCACTAGAAGCGCGTGGCCTGGTTTTAACAATGCGGCAGCGCTTCTAATGATCTTTAAGGTAATTCGCTATTCAGACCCCAAGCGAAAGATGCAAATGTGCCACTGAAAGCTCCTTATTAAATACCCACGGGCTACAGTTCTGTACAATAAGTGGTCCAGGTCTTTTTAGAACATCCTAATTAGATGAACAGAGATGCAGAAAAATGCAAAACCAGGTCATGCAGCAAAAGCGTCGGGGGGAGGAGAGGCGGGAGCAGCCCCCGCGCAGGCCCCACGCCGCGGGCCCGGCCGGCGCTAACGCCAAGTGGGCGCTTCAGTGCCAGGGATGTGTCCAAGCCATGGTGTAAATAATACTATGAATAATGCATCAAGCAAAAGCCCAATCTGAAATTAAATTTGCCTCGGGTTATCTCCCTTTTTACTATATACATACAGAATTATTATGCGCTAGGGGAAAAATAAATAGCTAATATCAAGGTAACACTTTTCACCCTTTGAAAGTGGCAGGAACCGCTGCCCCAGAGCAGCAGCGCTGGGTTGGGCGGCCTCTCCACGACCATGGGATGCCGGGAACGCGGCCGCCCCGCGGAGCTGGGGCACCCACACAGTGCAGCTGCTGGGACACCCACACGGAGCTGCTCTCCCTGCATCTGCGCTGTGGAGCTGGGGCACCCACACAGCGCTCCTCCCCACGACCCTCCCGCTGCACTGGGCTCCCGCGCGGCGGCTCCTGTCGGCAGTGGCTCCTTGGGTGCCCCGTCCCCTCCGCCCTGGGCGCCCCCGCCGCTCGCTCCTGGTCCCCGCGGGTGACGCAGGCGGCTGGGGCTGGGAGGCTCCCCACGGCAGCCTTCACCCGTGGGCCCCAGGGCAGCGGCCGGCCGGGCGCACGCGTCCTGACGCCGGGATGTGGCCGCAGCGCCGGGCGGCCCCGCACCGTGCGCGGGACCCAGGGCCACAGGCCCCRACCGCAGCCTGGCGCCGAGCGGCTCCGGCAGGGAAACGGTTAACGCGCTAATTGCCATAATTAAGAGTTGCCAATTTAATTACAGCTGAGCATATTAATGCTGTAACATTTGTTGGAGTGCAGAAAACAAACCTTTAATGCTCAGACTTTGTTCGCAAACACCTAATGGAGCCCTCCTCCACGGCGCGCGCTGCCGCGGCGCTGACACAACAGCGACGGGTTCAGATTGAAGAACTTGTCAGCAATCAGGCAGGAGGAGGCTAATTAGCTGGCAGGTTAATGAGTGTGATGGCTCTTGACAGCATTTTGTTACAGCCTCTACTGTATTTAAACAATAAATGATTATTACTTAAATGCAGTGGAGACGGCCTTGCTAGGTGCGCAGACCATATATCTATTTTCATGGAGGGAGCGACTCCTGGGCGTGCGGAGCCGACCTGAGAGGCGGGCGGCTTCCACACCACGTGCCCAGGCCCTGCTGGGAGCTGGAATGGAGCCGGGAATGGGAATGGGAGCCGGTGCCGGGAATGGGAGCCGGGGATGGGAGCTGGAGCCCTGCGCGGCCCCAGTGCTGCTCTGGGAAGCAGGTGCATCCGCGGGCAGCGCGTCCCGTCCYGTCCCGCGCGGGCGCCGAGCCGTGCGCAGGGCGACGCCGCGCGCCTGCAGAAGCCTCCGCGGAGAGCTGCACGCAACCCGGAGCGCTGCAATAACAAGGGCGCGTGATTTCAATTTAATATTTAGTGTTCCCTAGGAATTTGTACATAAACTTGGATGAAACAAAAGGCCTCACCTGCTGAGACTAACACCATCGTCGAAATTATTTTTGCATGTATGAAAATGATTTGTGCCCCTCAGCGCGGCGGCTGAGCACGTGAATCAAAGCAGAACGGGCAGCGACTCCCCAGCGGCGCCTGCCCGCGGCACCGGCCGCTCCGCAGGCGGGACGGGACACGGGCCCTGCCACCGCGCGCCCGGCACGCACCTGCACACACGTGTGCATGCACACACGTGCACACACGTGTGCATGCACACATGCACATGCATATGCACACACATGCACACACACATGCACACGCACATGCACACGCACATGCATATGCACACGCACACACACGCGCACATATGCATACGTGCACGTGCACATGCATGCGCAGCACGCAGCAGCGGTGGCGCAACTTCCCTAGCGAGTTTCCCCATGCTGCAGCTCAAAAGGACTTACCTAAATTATATTTTTTTGCATTAAAATATTAATCACTTTCGATGGAGCAATTGTAATCCAGTGCCACTGCAGGAAAAGCTGGCATCTGGCAAAAGTCACCAGACTCTCTAGCTGTTTAAATGAGAATATTCTTCAGTCTGAAAAATTATTTATAGAGGGTTTTTTTACTACCCTTGTATACTGCAATGTTATTTCCTTTCCCACACACTAGCAAAGTCCATTTTCACAACTGCTATAAAGCGGCATGTTCACAGCTAGTAAAACAACTCAATAAATAGCCTCACGAAGCTATAGCTGTCTCATATCCTTTCCTCAATAAAAACAGAGGTGAACTGCTTATTTTCAGCAGCACACTATAAGAAGACAGAAGCATTATGACTGCTCATACATTCTGACTATCATTTGCCACAAGCTATATCTGTCAGCATTAAATAAAGCTGCATTATAAATGTAAACAAAACACCCACATCTACAAAATGAGCTGTCCGCCATTGCTGGAGGCATGAATTGAACCCGCTTATTGACTCAGCTTGCTCTTTTTATTTATTCTCCGACAAAGACGTGCATTTACTTTACCCTACAAGCAGAGTGGGTTCAGGGGCGGGAACTTGTCTCCCGCACAAGCCGAAAAGGCAGGTTGGTGACAAATGCAGATCTTAATGGGAACACCATTAGGTGGGCAAACATTGAACTATTATTGAAAAACTGATTTATTTTAAAAGGTTATCCTAGACCAAAACACTACATCATAAATAATTTGCAGGATCAGTCAAGTGAATTTATACTTATGATTTTTTTTAAAAAGGTAATTCATTGCAATCCAGTAACAGGGCCGGTGCGAGAGGACAGCGCCGCACTGCCAACTGCGCGCTCCTGCACGCTGCAACACGCGCTGGCACACGCCACTGCAGGCCCACATGCTGCAACACGCACTGGCATGCTCTGACATGCTCCAGCACGCTCCAACACGCTCCAGCATGCTCCGGCATGCTCTGGCATGCGCTGCCTGCATTCCCAGAGGCCACCAGCACTCATTGCTCACTGGGACCTGTTGGCTGAGCTGCACTGGGGTAACACAGCGCGGTGTAAAAACACTGTGCATTCCCCAATTAATAGTTGCAATAAATAATTTATACGAGTATTCATGTTTCTGCAAAGAAGGGAGAATAATTATAAATAATGCATTGGGTAGGAGCAAATGGATTCTTTTTTTAAAGCATGCTTCCTGCAGAAGCCTAGTTTTGCAAGAAACGCCCCCAAAGGGAGCAGGCTGGATCCCAGGCCGGGCAGCGAGCAGGGGATCCACACGGGTCCCCTAAGGCAGGCGGCGGTCCCCTAGCGCCCCTGCAGCCCCCCTTGTCCCACACGGCAAGGGGGGCACGGGGATATGGGGACACAGGGACACAGGGACACGCGGCCATGGGGACATGGGGACACGGGGACATGGGGACACAGGGACGTGTGGCCCTGGGGACGCGCGCAGCCCTCTCCCGCTGAGGGACACAGCGAGCGCTGCTGCCATCCGCTCTGCCGGGGTGGGCATTAATTATTCCTGCTTTTCCAGCTCACGATAAGCTTGTTAACAAGGAATTATAGGGCTGCTCGGCGCGGCGATCCGCCGGGCTGCGGCACCGGGTTATGATGTTTGCCGAGGAGCAGGGAGCAGCAGCGAGTAATTAGCGGCCGGTGGCGGCGGCAGCGCCGGGCAGCAGCCGCAGGGAGCCGCGGTGGCCGCGGCGCCGCAGCCCCGGCCGGCCCGGCTGCACCCGCGCTCCCGCTGGTATTACTTGTGCAAAGCAAATATTCAGCCTCCAACCCTAAATCATTTCAATTCCTATTTCCAAGTATAATTTAATCTTTTTCAGCGACACTTGATGCTTACTTCATCACAGCATAATGACAGATTAAAAAGTTGTTGAATTAAATATTAAAGAGGACTTCAGGCAGTTCTGCATTTTTAAGGAATAACACAGATTGGAGATGAAATGAGAAGCCCAAATGCATATTTTATTCCAAAAGGAAAGAATACATAGATTTTTCCTCCAGGCCACCTACTTTGTAATAAAACATAGGGCAGGTTTTTATTTAGTGGATAAAAGCATGATATAGTATTATAGGATTCATATCACTGTAAACTGGTACCAAGCAACGGTGTCAAAGCTAATGACACCGTATGATCAAACACAGGCCTCRGTTAAATATATATGTGTATCCACACTGTATAGACCTATATAGCCATTTACACTACTTTCATTAGACTACTTAGGCACAATTTATTGATCCTCAGGCRTGCAGGTTATCTGGTGAGGGCACCTCCTGCATGACATCAAGCAGCAGAATGCAAAACGCAATTTAAGCTATTACTGAAATATAAATCATCCCAAGGAAAATTATATCAGCATATGAATTTTAAAAAGTCACCTTAAATGTAAGCTGTCCTTTACAGTGTCTGAAAGTCTTGCAGATAACGGTGGATGACAGCAGGCGCTGAACCTCCTAAGAAAGCTCCACATTTTGAGACACGTGCATGTTTGGCAGCCCCACGGGGCGCGGCGGGCGGGATCCTGCACACGCCGAGGGCGAGCGGGAGAGCAGCCCTGCACAGCGCAGCACAGCCTGGCCCCACCGCCCGGCGAGGATGGCGGTGGGATGGGATGGGGATGGGGATGGAGATAGGATGGAGTTGGGATGGGGATGAGGATGGAGATGGAGATGGAGATGGAGATGGAGATGGAGATGGAGATGGAGATGGAGATGAGGATGGGATGGGGATGGGGATGGGGATGGGGATGGAGATGGGGATGGGGATGGGGATGGAGATGGGGATGGAGATGAGGATGGGATGGAGATGAGGATGGGATGCGGATGGGGATGGAGATGGAGATGAGGATGGGATGGGATGCAGATGAGGATGGAATGGGGATGGAGATGTGGATGGAGATGAGGATGGGATGGAATGGAGATGAGGATAGGATGGGGATGGAGATAGGGATGGAGATGAGGATGGGAAGGGATGGGATGGTACAGTGCTCCGTCGCCACCGTGCGCCAGGGCAGCGGCCCCGCGCCAGCCCTGCCTGCACAATTAACACACGTGCCGCACGGAGCTGGAGCCGGGCCGTGGCGCTGCGCCTCGCACGGCACTTACGCGGGAATATTAACCAGGGAGAGCAGCATCACCACAGGGCTGGAAAATCAGGCTGTCAGGGCCTCCCCGCTCACGCACCCACGGCCGCGCGCCTTCAGCCCCGCTTCATCAAGGTGATGGAGAACAAAACCTACGGAGGGAAATGCGAGAGTGCATTGATGAGCTCCGGCATGCATTATGCATGGGCCAGGCGCAGGCTCCTCCTCTCTGCCCAGGGCGGCAGCAGCGGGGCCGGCATCGGCTCGTTCCCATCCACCTCACTGGTATTTGACCACCAACCCATTCTCTGCCTCACACTGCTGGCCTGCAATAGCAGTAAATTCACAARCACTGCGTTCCTTTATGTGCCCCCGCGGGGCTCTGCTGCCCTGCGCCCACGGGACGGCTCGGCGAGGGCCGTGCGTGCCCGTGTGCTGCAGCCACGCCGCTTTGCAAAGGAGATCCGGAATTTCAGCAGCAACAAGCCCGGATCCGTGCTGCCCAGCCGCACTGGAGCCATTGGATCGTCCTGCCGCATGGGCAGGGACTGGACGTGCAGCTGCAGTGGCACCAACCGCGCTCCTTTAATTGAAAACCCACGCGCCCCAAATAAAACCCTTATCCCCCTTAATGTGCCAAGCAGCGAGCGGATCAGAACGCGCGTGCCAGTCAAACGGTTTATTTTAGATAGGAAGCAGCCCCACAGACCACTATTACAAATTAAAGGTATTATACCAAAGTCATTTTTAATCCCTTATAAATGAATAACCTTTCTCCCAACATTAAATCATTCCCTTTGCGGAAGCAGCACTTGTGCCAGCTGGGCTGGCTGCTTCCCATGTTGGAGCATTGCGGGTGCCATGCAGTGCCGTGCAGTGCCGTGCAAGGAGCGTGTTCTGCAGCTCACATGCTGTGCAGAGCATTGTGCAGCGCGGTGCAAGGAGCCTGTTGTGCAGGGCAGCACGGGCCCCGTGCAGCGGGGCTGGGAGTGCAGCACATGAGGGCTTCTCTGTCCCCAGCCTGCAGTGCGTCTGCGCAGGCCGAGCAGGGCAGCGGCGGCGCTCCGAACGCGGGGTCGGCACACAAATGGGCTATAAATGGGAAAATCCCCTGCGATGCCGCTGCGAAACACGCAGCTCATTGATTTTGTGCTTGATGGTCTGCTATTAAACTAGCGAACATGCTGACCTTGTGTGCAAAGGCAGAATAGTGTGCATGCAACATAAAGTTGAAAAACAGCCTGAAAATGACTGTTTAAAACTGTAGACTACAAACCTGAAAATATAGACAAGCGCTCCATAGTTTATTTTAAATTGGCAACCACAATTTAACAGGCTCTTCCAGCACAGGATTAGCACGGACACCAGGCGCGCCCTCCGGCTGCCAGGGAGCCCCCAGCAGACACCCAGCTGGGACACCCAGCGCCACGTCCCAGCCGCCCCCGATCAGCATTCGTATTTTCCWGAACTGATTCAACATGCAATAATTCCATAGAACGAGATCGGCGATTTCCGCCTAATTCTACCACAGTTTCAGGCACTTGATCTGTCATTAGGCATAAAATTAAGAGTTTTGTTGATTTCAAATATGGGGTGATCACATGCAGATAATGATACATGCCAAATACACAGTCCTAAAAAGATGTGTGGATAATTTAGCGTGATTTAAAACCTTATCTTCACATAAATCAGTCATATTTACAAATGCCTGCCTTATGAATTGCAAAAATAATAAAAATTCTGCGTATTTTAAATAAGGAAGTTTTTATTCTGGTTGCGGCGCGAGCGCGGATCGCGTGTCAGGCGGCRGGGAGGGGAGCCCCCGTCTCTGCTATTTTTCCTGCTCGGGCGGCTGTCCTTTCTCCTGCATTTGCCTAAAGGCTCTCAGTAAATTACACTCCAAGTAAATGACTGTAATTTGCCCGCTGAATTCCCTTGTTCGGGAAAAGCACACACGGCGCATTCCAGCGCCTCCGCCGCTCCCATTTACCATTCTCCGTGTCAAGAACAATCCACGGGCAGTAATTTGAAACTGTTTGAGCCTTCAAATAAGGGAAATTAGAAATGTTTTGAGAGCTAAGATTTTCGGCGAGGAGATAAAACCTGATCAACCCCGTAACAACAGTTCAATTTCTCCTTCTTTGCGTTTCTAAACAGGCAGCAGGCGCGCGGCAAGGCCGGTGCCGCGGCGGCTCCGCTCGGCCCCAGGACACGGAGCGGTTCCCGAGGAGGCTGCGGCGGCCGAGCCGAGACCAGAGCAGGTGCGCCCTGTGTCCTGCATCCCGCATCCCGTGTCTTGCATCCTGCATCCTGTGTCCTGCATCCTGCATCCCGCATCCCGCGCGCCATTATCTGCAGCTGGGCTCTGTGGAAGGGTGCAGCCCTCCCGGCACCCTCCGGAGCGGCTCCGCCGCAGCCCAACCGCCAATTCCCTCTGCCTAAGGGCAGGTTTTCATATGGTAAAACTGTTATAAATCCTCATTATCCTAAATAAAATTACAGCACTTTAAACATTTCCAGGGAGAACATTCTCTCTTCTAAACAACTACCTTAGCGAGTAATAGGAAGCAATATGGTTGCACTTGTGTCACAGTTGGAAGTCTTTTTAAACTGTCGCCCTGCCAGCAAACCAATTCTACATATTAAAATGAATGGATTGCTTATTTCAAGGGGAAAAATCATTTATAAAATCAAGACCATTATTAAGATGCGGTGAGCTGTTTCTGCTGCGAGGTGCGCGTGGYGCTGCGGCCTCCGCGCCCGATGCCCCACGTTGCRCGTGCGAAGGCAGGGCCGGGGCCCRGGCGGCCACAGCGCCYGCTCGCCGGGGCCCTCGAGAGCTTCTTGTTCGGGTTCGCTCTCAGGAGAGGCTCGCTGATGCCCCGCGGCCTTGGGGACCCGCTCCTTGAGTCACGGCGTGACTTGTGGGAGCCCTGCAACTTGCTGAGGAGACGCGGGCATCTTCCCATGGCCCTGAACTAGGGCTGGTGGCGGCAGCACGGCCGGCAGCCGCGCGCAGCCTGCACAGCGCCGTGCGTCCCACCGCGCCGCGGCTGCCCAAAGCCCCCCGCTCCTGCACCCAACCTGCCCGCTCCTGCTCCCAAAGCTCCCCACTCCTCAGCGGGGACACAGCGAGCGGCGCGGCTGCTTTCTCCTTCATTATTGAAGATGCCTCCGCTAATTTCCAGCCGTTTGTATTAGCTGCTTCCATAATTGCGAACCTGGATGAATTGTTTGTGGAAGTTGCACCGCGGCTGATGCCAGCAGAACCTACGAACGCATAAAAGCTTCAGTTTCTAATGTCACTATCCAGCCAAAAACAATTACACCCGTTTGAATTATGGCAACCAATAAACTTAGATAATCACCATATGCAACATAACATTTTGGCACTTGAACTAAAAACTCTTGTAGACAACTATAGATTGCTGCTAATGTTGAGCGCTCTTGTCCTACCCAAGGCTGCCAATAGAAATGCCAAAGCTGCTGAACGCCACGCAGCCCCGCAATGTTGTCAGTGAATGGCACATTCACACAGCCCCCAATCCTCTCTTCCCAGGCATGGTCTTCTCCAGCTGCAGCTTAATTTCCTGTGACTTGCCTAATTACTGTAATTAAGGATTAATTGCCATTAATTATTCACACATAAGCTCATCGCAAATCATGGGGTAAATGTCTTATGAAAGCTGCCATACAAGCCATGTATAAACACACTGGGATGCTCCAGGCAGGAGAATCTATCACTCAGCCCCGAAGCAAATCTCTGTGCTTCTCTTACAAAAACAGCTATAACTCTCCGAAACTCGACAGTCTTCCCAGGTACGCATTAGGTTACAGAGCATGTTTTCCTGTGGAAGCCACAACGGTTTTATTAGTACTATAAATGCTGTTTTATCTTTCCAACTGCTATTTTTATGTTTCCATTTTTATTCTACGGTGCTCAGTTTAGGACAAGCATTTGTTGGGAGGAGGGACGTGAGCAGGCGGCACCGCCGTGCGCGGCAGCACGTGGCTGCGCTGGGCACGCGGCAGCGCCTGCGCCCGCAGCGCCTGCTGCAGCTCCCCCGGGCTGCAGCTCAGGGCCACGCGGACACTGCAGCGTGCGGGGACGTGCAGCCGCGTGCGGGGA
>NW_020455865.1:563510-587232 GCF_003342845.1 Nothoprocta perdicaria
GCGTGCGGGGATGCAGAGCAGCGTGCGGGGACGTGCAGCAGCGTGCGGGGACGTGCAGCAGCGTGCAGGGCCGCGCGCAGGCAGAGCGCCCCAGGAAAGACGGCGTGCGCAGGCAGAACGCGGCTCTAATTGCTCTGCTCCTACCTTCTGCAGCAAATTAATGCATGAAACATTTTCATTTCGGTACATAAGTTTGTGTGTGTCTGAGTTAAACATTTATGTTAATGGACCTTCTGGCGGATCTGTAATGTTTCAAATACTCTTGTAGAACAGCTTTTTCTAAATACATCATTTAGCAGTTCTCTCCCCGTTTTCTACCTGATCGGGGGCATTTCGGGGGGAAGCCGTTTCACAGCTTTAATCGCTGCAGCTCGCGAGGCTGCCGAGCGGAGCCACGCAGGGAGGCACCGCTGCCACCGGCCACGGGAGCCGCACGGGAAAACGAAACAAACAGGACTATGGGACAGCAGCTGCCGGAGCCGCCCTCGCCCCGGCCACAGCCCCGCCACAAGGAGCGGGAACGGGGATGGGAATGTGCCGGGACAGGAAAGCAGCCYGACCACAACCACACCACGAGGAGYAGGAATGGGGATGGGAATGGGATTGGGAYG
Organism: Nothoprocta perdicaria; assembly: GCF_003342845.1. Lineage (NCBI taxonomy): Eukaryota > Metazoa > Chordata > Aves > Tinamiformes > Tinamidae > Nothoprocta > Nothoprocta perdicaria. Next base: position 564,122 of record NW_020455865.1, read on the forward strand.
GGAATGTGTGAGGAAAGCAGCACCCGGCCCGCGCTCACCCTGACTGCTCCTGGCGGGCGCCTCCTGCTCTTTCCTGCTCCCAGCGGCCGGGTCCTGCCTGCCCCTTCCCTGCTCCCGGCTCCTTAGGGCTCCCACACTGACAGGGAAAAACACAGAGAYGGAGTCGCGGGCACAAACACAGAGCACAGACACATGGCAAGGCGGGTGAGCAGGAAGGCGCCTGAGCAGAGCTTTGGGAAGAGGCCCAGCTGGGGCCGGCTTTCCCAGGAAGAGGCTGGGAGTTCCCATGGGAATTCCCAGGCCGCTGGGAAGGGCACTGGGCGCCAGGATGGGGCAGGTCCCATGGGAAGGGAGCTCAGAGTCCCCAGGGAGGGAGCCAAAGCGGCAGCATCCGGCCCAGAAGGCGGCAGCTCCGAAGGTGGCGGCTCCAAAGGCGGCCCTGGCAGCAGCGCTGGGAGCTGCTCCGTGCGGAGCCTCCTCCCCCGCGGCCCTTCCTGCCCTGGCTCCTGCCCTCCCCGGGGAGCGGGAATCGGCAGGCCCCGTTTGCCCTCAAACTTTTCATTCAACAGATGCATTTGCTCACGCTTCCAGACAACATCGCAGCAGAAACGCAGGTCTTAATTCTGGGCATGCTGAATGCAAATATGGATATTACCATTATTTTTTAAATCCTCTTTTAAATATTAGTCTCTGCATAGTCTCCAAATCACTCTAAACTTTCCCAAAAACTTTTATAATAAACAGTCCTGCTACATAATTTGATGTTTTTAAATGAAAGCATCCAAGCTAATCTATACAAATTAACAGATGTCCTCCTGAAACAGTTAGAAACAAAGAAATGCAGATGCGAACATCATCAGCATCCAAATGAGCTTATTGTGGGCCCCTGCAAGGCACATGTGAGCAGAGCTCCAGCCTGGATCTACCTTTCAGCTTGCAAATGGCAGTGTCACCAAGCACTGTCCTTCCATCAATCAAGCCGGGTCATGAATATACAAGAGGAGCGGCGGCGCCGGCACCTCCCGCGGTTCCGCTCGCCCTAATTATCCCGCTTTCTGCGGGCGCGTCGGAAGGGGATGCAGGCGGCAGCTGCCGGCCGCCGCGGGCTGCACTGCCCGGCCGCGCCGCGGCCGCCTCCCTGGCCCAGCTCCGCGGCTCCGCTGTCGCCTCGCGCGCCGGCGGATTAGCATCCTAATGGATGCGCTGCCCTTCCCGCGCCCCTCGGCGCCRCCGGCCTCCCAGGGGAACGGGCTGCCGCCTTCCGTGGGGAGGASTGCGGCAAGGCCCGGCCCTCGGCTCTTCCCGATGTTCCTCTGGCTCTCGCCTCTTCCCAATGCTGCTGCAGCCCTCAGCCCTTCCCAACGTGCATCCAGCCCTCTGCTCTTCCCAACATGTGCCTGGCCCTCGGCTCTTCCTGATGCTGCTGCTGCTCCAGGCCTCTTTCCAATGCTGCCCTGGCCCTGTCTCTTCCCGACGTGCGCTCACAGGGCATCACGGGCTGGTGGCGAACACCGAGTGCGCGTGGCTCAGCCCTGGCCTCTGCGCTCGCACAGGCCCCGCTGCAGAGCTGCATCGCAGCGCTCGCGGTGCCTGCAGTGCTCAGGGTGCTCACAGGGTGCAGGGCTCACAGCGCTCGTGGTGCTCCTGGTGCTCCTGGTGATTCCAGTGCTTGCTGCGCAGTGGGAAGGGAGCTAAGGGTCCCCCGGGTGTGGGATCCAAACCTGCGCTCTAGAACTGGATCCACTTCTGCCAGTGCMAGAGCTTGGATAAATGTGGGGACATGTGAGTGTTTCCAGGGATTTCCTCCTCATTCAGCACTGTGACCTGGAGCCTGAGCACGGAGCACGGAGAGGCCGAGCCTGGCCCGGGGCCCGTCCTGATCCCAGCCGCGCTCCGGGCGCCCGGCCTCGCGCCAGGGCTTCACTGGAGTTGTGAAAAGTTAATCTGGGAATGACCTTTAGAAGGAAGCTGTAGCATAGATAATTTATCATATCACAGTAAATGCAAAAATAAAATCTACATTCCTAATTTCCTTCTCCTTTCAAAGCCGGGTATCTGATTTTGCAAACTGTATTATATATGTTTACATTTCTATAAAAGCAAGTGCTCCTTGGAGGAGCAGTGTAGGTAATTCACATTTGCATCATGTGTAGCTATGATAAATAATAAATATGTAGCTGATAAATGGTACTGTGCAACTGGAAGACCTATTTTTTATTGAATGGCTGACTAAATACTCATGTAAAAGTCATAACTTGATGCTTCTTTTACCCTGGGGCTGCAGTAATTTATTGCAGTAATTCACAGGCGCGGGCCGGGAGGGCCGGGCGCGCGGAGCACGGGGCACGCGGAGCCCCGCGAGCCRGGCGGCATCGGCACYGGCCCCGGCMCCGGCACCGGCMCCGGCCCCGGCACCGCCCCGAGCAAGCGCTAATTGGGGACAGAACTTAAGGGATCTATTCCAGGCGCTTCTCTGCCTCCGATAATTTAGAGGCAGCCATGATAACCGCTATTTGTACATGACAGTCATATGAAATAATAAACCTTGCTAGCTATAAACATTACCAAATTCTGACACTATTGATTTATTATGTCTAACAGTGACATCAAACCGAACAACTGACAGAAACAATGTTACAGCTTTAAGAGCAGTTTGTCAACGATTAATTCTGCCAAACGGGGTTTAGTTTTATGCTGGGACTGCTTGTCTAGCAGTTGTCAATCCCGGCAAAAATTACTAGTGCCACGCGGCTGCTCACGCCAGCCCCAGGCGCCGCGCGAGCCCTCATTACCCCTATCGCCGCACATACAGATGCAAGGCCAGTCCCTATTTAATATGCATGTTAATTATGCAAATTATTAATTGGGCTGGTGCTTGAGGACTTGTGTTTATGCCCAGATTAGAGTCAATAACTGTATCGCGCAGCATTTTAAGCCTGACCTGTGACAGAAATAAAGCTGTGCTGAAAGCGACGTTTTCTAGCAGCCGCTCTGCAACGGCAGCACGCGCTGCATCCAGTGCAGTCACTGCAGCCGCTGCACCTGGTGCAGCCACTGCACCCACTGCCCACCCCCCAGTGCAGTTGTTGCACCCGCTGCACCCAATGCAGTCACGACACCCGCTGCCCATCCCCTGGTGCATTCATTGCACCCACGGCAGCTAATGCAGACATTGCACCCACTGCACCCAATGCAGTTGTCGCACCCGCTTCACCCAACGCAGTCACTGCACCTCCTGGCAGCAGGAAGGGTGTTTTCTACCATTTCCATCACATCGCCAATAAAAAAGGGCATGCTGCAACCCCACTGCAAATCCGATTCTTTCAAAACCAAAACACCTTTAAAAATACAAACACGGAGGCTAAAGCTACAGGGCTTTTGCAATTAAATTTACAGCAGAGCATGGAGCCCGGTGGCACTGGGATGGCTGGTGCCGCCGCCGGGAGGCCAGGGCCCGTCGTGGCTCCGCCGCAGGGTGTCCCCACGGCCGAGCTCCACGTCCTCCCGCACGAGGTGACAACAAAGCCGGGCAGCTGGCAGCGGCAGCGCCTTCGCGCGGCGCCAGGCATCGCTCCTCTGCCAAGGCAGTAAACAGCTTTTATCAGCAATAATGATGGCATCATCCCAGCGCAAGAGGAAGGGAACATATGGCAGCAGCCCGGCAAGCCCCATCCCTGCAAAGTGGGGGGCTTTTTTATTGCAGCGTCCACTCGCCGAGAAGCTGCCAGGCTCCCTCGCTCTTCTCCCCTCTGTTTTTTTTGCAGGTTATCATCTTCGCTGCTTGAGCTGAATGGGGCGTTTGGGAGTTTTAAACTAATGAGTTCATTTTTCTAGCAAAAAAAAATACAAAAGGGGAAGAGGGAAGAGGACGAGCATGTGGGAGCGGCGGCCGGCGGGCAGGGCCGGGCGCCGCGGCCCCCTGCGAGCCGCAGCGCCGGCAGCCAGCGCTCAGCCCCCAACTTGGTCCTCCTCCCTAATGCCGCAATCCGTTATACGGGAGCACTGCTAACGGGCCGGGTGTAAATCAGTGCAAATTTTGTTTACAAGCTGATTCCAAAAACAAAATTAATCTAACATTATTAACCTTTTATATGGCTGGCACCCTCATTTATATTTGCGGATCTAATATTCACAAAACTGATTTTAAGGCCCGCGGTGCATTTGTCAAGCAGAGCGGGAGCCGCAGGGCCGGCGCGGCCGCGGGGCCGCCCTGTCCCTGTCCCTGTCCCCGTCCCCGTCCCCGGCTGCCCGCGGGAAGCAGCTCAGCCGCTAATTGCACTGCTAATCGCCCTGCCCGCCAGCCGCCCTGCAAACGCGAGGGCCACGCGCGGGGCCAAGGTGGGCGACTGCACCAACGCACTAATATTTTTTGACATCTTTACCTATAAATATTTTTCCAGACTGAAAAATGTATCTAATAGCCCCACTCACTGATGTGCACTGCAGTTTACCACAGTGTCTATATTTCTGTTGTCAGTTTTACAGTATCTCCCTTCATTAAACCTATCAAGTTTTCCTTTTGATCATGCAACCAAGGCCAGAAGACAGATATCTTCCTGGAACAGAGCAGTCTGCCAAGTCTTTCACGAGAGCAGCTCTAACCTCCCTATTGATTTTCTCAGCGCTGCAGCCATTCATTGCTTGTGACATTTGGCTGTCGGCTCTTTAACACCCTTCAACCAAATCAATTTCATATTTTTGTCAATGCCCGGCTCGAGGAGGAGCGGGATGGGAAGAGACTTAGCAAGATTTAGAAGGTTGATTTTCTGGAGCAGCTCTAGCTCTGCTCTTTACGGGCCTTATCAAGCTAATTCAACATGTTTGTTTAAGCAGGGAGAGGCAYGCTGCCCGAGCTAAGCTGCACATCCCGCAACCTGCGTCGCGAAGGAAACCAGAGGGCCGTCCCRCCGTGAGCCGGGGGTGGCTCTGCCCAAGCACCGCGGCGTTGGCGGCGATGGTGACGATGCAGCCGCTGCAGGCGGCCCGGGCGGCAGCGCCCGCTGCAGCGCGCGGGGATGCGCTGCCGATGGYGCCGCGGCCCCGCAGCGGGAGGTGCCGCGCGGCGCCCGCGCAGCAGCGGCGGCTCCGGCAGCTCCCATGCACCCACCAGGCACCCCGGTGCACGTAGGGCCTAGGGCATTGCCAGGATGCAGGCCCAAGACGTGCTGGGTTACATCCGCGTCTCCCCGCACGCCTGGATTTATGCTGTGTTTATTAGAGGGCCTGTAGATACCGTATGCTTGGAAAATACTGTCAGGGAAGCAGTTACTGCCTGTAATGATCTCACTGATCTTTTGTGTTGGTCTGCACAGCTCCTCRTGCGCCTGCTGTTCTCAGCTACCCCGGGGGGACGCGGCGCAGAGCCGCTCACGGAGGGCAAACGGCCCCGCCAAAAGGGGGGCACCGGCTGTCGCGCCGGGACCCTCCGCCCGCTCCTGCCCGCTATTTTTAACTGCTGATAAACTGCAGAGACTCCTGCTCAAACCGTGCGAGTTTCAAGGGCAGCAAGGACAGGGATGGCAGCACTTGACACTTCTTTACACCAGGGACGAGGCAGGGAAGCCGCAGGATGCCCCACACCGGCAGCACCGGCCCTGCAAGGGCATAGGGGAGGCCCAGCTCTGCGGGCCACGAGCCCGGGTCCTGCTGGCCAGGACGTTCCAGCCCTGGGTCCCGCTGGCCAGGACGTTCCAGCCCTGGGTCCCGCTGCCGCGACTCTCCAGCGCTGCCGGCCGCAAGCCCAGGATCCCGCTGGCTCCCATGCACGGAGGCCCCGCTGCAGAGGCGCCAGGGCAGAGGGCTCGTGGGCTGCAGGGTCAGGGCTGCCCTTGGCTCCACGCAAGGACAACACCGTACATTGACCGTAGGAATCTGAAATCCCAGTGGTAAGGCATGATGCAAGCAGGACATGGTGTGCTTAACTGAAGCCCCTTCTCCACGCTGGCTGCCCATTGTGCTGGTTCCTGGTTTGGCCGTCGGCTCTGGGACTGTTGTGTGCACGCTCTGCTTCCACGTCAGCAGTGGTGAGCTGGAGCCATGGGTRCCAAGAGACCTGCAGGGCTGGGGCTGCAGCGGCAGCCTGGCTGTGGGCACGTTGGCTCCCGGGGGCTGCGCCCGGCACCCCCGGCACCACCACACATGCAGCCTGTTCTCCGACTGTCTCCTCCCATTCGCGCAGCCAGCCGGGTGTTACAGGGAGGGAAGATCAGGCCGGCTCCACCTAAGAGCAGGACACGGGGAGCCCGGGACGGGCCCYGGGAGCAGCGCTTGGCTGAAGCCGTTTGCGCTGCTCCGGGATCGGCACCAAGGTGCCAGGCGGCCACGAGACGCCCTCCGGCCCCGCCGGATCCCCCGGGCCTCCCACACCCCCTGCGGCCGATGCAGCAGCAGGAGCGCGGCCTGAAAATTATGTTTTAATATATCTGCTCTCTGCTCCTCGCGTTCCAGCGCCACGCAGGAGGACAAAAGAACTCCTTGCCTGCAACGCGCCGGGAATCGTCCGTCATTCCCCTGCTATCTCCCTGTGCTGGCTTTCCCACCGTGCCCCAGTATCCTCATATTTTCAGCTGTTGTGTTTCCTTTGATGCTGCCTTAACCTAGAAATACTGTGCTGTTGTTTACCCGCTGCTCGAGCTTCAAATATTATATTCTCACATTTTTAAATCAGTGCAGACACCTGAGACAAAAAGTGTCCCAAAAGCTGCCTACAAGAGCTACATGCTGGTCACTCTTTCTTGTCAAGGTTGATTTATTGCCTCCTTGCTGTTCAATTTCACATTTTGTCCTCATCATATCCGTGGCTCATGATCATTCTAGGCTGACCCTTGTAGGGCAGGCAGGGAATATTGATAAAACAATTATCTGTTAGCCGTTCATTTGATTTTCCATTTCAATTACGGATTGCACGAGGCAAAAGGAAAAAGATTGCATCATTGATTTTTCTACCTTACAACAGTAAAGAGTTGCTTTGATGGTTATAAAATGAATGCAACTCAACCATGCTTTTAAAGGTCATATTTTTTGTTTTACTATATTTCTTAAAAGCCTTAATATATGCAACCGTACAGGGAGAAAAAGACTGCATCGTCAGTTCAGATAACTAGATACAAAGCATACACATGTCAAAGAAGCGCAGGCGAAAAACCCCTGCTCTAATGTATTTACCATAAATCTGATTCTTCCCCGGCAAACTCCCCGGCATCGTTTCACAGCTGAGGCGCAGCTCTGTAGGCAAACGCCTGCCTGCAAATGCCTCTCCTTGCATGGAGCTAAGGAGAATTTAACAAGCCATTCCTGGAAAAGTGGCCTCCTGCCTGACGGAAAGCTCCACGCTCCGTCTCCGACTCGACGGCATTATTGCACACGAGGAGTTTGCTCAGCTCTGCGCTGCGCAGAGCCCTACGGTGTGCGGCAGCGGGGCGCGCGCTGGAGCGCGGCCGGGAAGGGCTGTGGACGGGGCGGCCGGGCACGGGGCAGGGCGGGCGGCTCCGCACGGGGCAGCTCTGCGGGCCGGCCCGGCGCACGGGCAGCCTGATCCCGGCTCGGCGCCGCCGCAGCGCCCGCGCCGCCGCCTCCATTTTCTGTGGCACGGGGCGCCGGCGCCGAGCGCCGCGCAGCCCCACGCGTCCCTCCCAAGACTGGATTACGTGCAGCAATTAAGGTAATGAACTGGCTGAGGTAACAAAGCAGAATGATCGCCTTTGTCCGCTGAATTCTTATGAACTCGGCTCCTTCACAATAGCCGGGAATGCAGAGCTCTCGCAAACACTGCGCGGCTTAAAGCGGTGTAAAAATGATTACTTCCATTATGCCTTCATGGTTTGACATTTTTAATTTAAACACCTGTAATATTTAAGCATACTCCTCAGAACCAAAATACCCACTCTCAAAGAATGCTAGCTTACGTTCCTGCAATATTTTGACATCTTACGAGTATTATTTTTATGCCTGAAAAGATAATGTGATGAATCCATTACAAATATATCAAAATATGTGCATAGCGGGCCGTTTCTCCCGTTCTGTTTCAAAACAATGGATTTTTTAAACATGGCACAAGGTGTGAGAGCAGCAGTGCTGTCCCAGGGCCGCGCGTCGTGCTGGCAGCGGGACCCGCCGCCCCACACCGTCTGTGCCTGTGGGCAGGCAAACGCGGCACAACTTTCGCGCCAGACAAAGTCCCTTTATCCTGCATTAAATGCCGCTTTACGCTTCGGAATCCTTTCCAAGGGAAGGGTATTTTTATGCAGCTATTTCACTTTTTTAAAGCATTTACTTAAGGTTTTATTTATTTATTTTGAAACATCTGGCTACTACTTTTACATTTTTTCAGATTTTTTGCATGATATAAACCTTCTGCACTGCAGAATCCGCTGCACTCTGATCTTTCATCTTAACACATTTCCAGCCCCAAATTTCACTTCAATCTCACCTCATCTCTCCATACTACATTAACCCCTGGCAATTGCCTTCCAAATGACCCCATTAAGCTGTAATTGCCTCAGCAGGCCTGCACTTTCGCTTGTAATTCTGTACCTCTCATCTCCCAGACGTTCTCTCAGCATCATTTCGTGTTCTGGCTCCCTTCACTGAGCTCAGCTTATGACCTCGCTGCACCATGGCCGAAATGACTACTAAAAGCATAACAGAGACGGAATTCCATTACTTATTTTTAAAAGTTCTCTGGTGCCCTAATGTAATATTCTTTGGGGAGTGTTGTCAAGGATACCAAGCACCAGCCATTAAAACCTTTTGTTTCCCAAGGCATTCCGTCTTTTATTAATAAATAAAGATAAAGAGAAGCTCGCGCAGCCTCCCGAAAGCCGGCGCGCGCTGCAGGCTCTGGCAGCACCGGGGCCGGCGGCGGCGCCGGGGCCGCGCTCAGACGCCCTGGGCCGTCCCGCGCGGGACCTCGGGCTGCCCTCCGCACGGGCACCCAACACACCGCGGCGGAAACGAAAACTACCAGATCCCACTGTCAAAGCAAACAGTCTATCACGGATAATGGGAATCCCCAATGGGCATGAACAAAACAGCACGGAAAAAGCTGCCTAATCCTTTAACCGGGTTTGTGGCTCAAATGTGTTAAGGAGGAGCCTCCTGCTCACGGCTGTTGTGAGATGGCCAGGAGACATATATTTTAGATTGAAAATTAATTGGCRCTGGAGCCAAGCAAGCCTTTGTAGCAAGCAGTAACCTTTTCATTTTATGGTCATGACACTGAAATATTAAGAGCCCTCTTCTCCCATAAACTATATAAACAGAGGCACTCTGAAAAATGGAGGTAGTTTTTTTCCATGGCAGAGAAGGAGTTTGACTCTTAATTCACGCTCAAAGCCGGTGCCCGGTGCGCGGCCCTGCCCGGGGTGCCCGGAGCGGCGCCTGGCGCTACTGCTGTTTGCCTGGTACCCACTGCTAACACAGAATAGACTGCATGGGGACTCGTGCCCCGAGGAGCATCCCTGCGGTGTCCTGTGTCCCCCCGTGGTGCCCATATAGCCCAGGGCGTTCCGTGTCCCCAGCATGCCGCATGCCCTCGTGGTGCCCATGTAGCCCAGGGCGTCCTGTGTCCCCACCGGGCAGGACACCCCCATTTCATGCACCGAGCACATCTTGCTCTGATCCCRCAAGGTCAGGGCTTGCACTCAACAGAAAGCCGAGAGGAACCTAACTGCTTGGTTGTTCCTTTGGCTTGGGAATTCCGCTTGAGCTCACTGGGCGCCAATTTTGTTTGCTTCTCATTGAAGCTTCTATTACTAACATCAAAAGCAGAGTCAAGAAGCTGAATAAAAAGTCAATCTAAGCATTTATTTTTGTTTTCTTTAAAGGGAACTTTGCTTTTGTCATGTTCGGCTCGTATGTAAAGCCAAGACAAAGCCACGGACGCGCACGCCGAGTCGCCGCTACCTGCATTGCCCGGCCCGGCTCCGTGCTGTYGCGGCGGTCCCGGCGCACGGCCTGCACCCCCGGCCTGCACCCCCGGCCGCTGGCACGTGCTCCGCGCACGGCAGCACGGGGCTGCCAACGCAGCACCCGCCTCTCCTCACCAGGGCCCGCACAGCACTCGAGCCCTGCACAGCCTTGCTCGGCCTCTTCCCAACAGCTCACACGGACRCTGCCAAAAATGAACCTGAGGAATGCTACACAGACCCAAGCACTAAAGACAAAGTACCTCCATTCCCAGAACTTTGCAATATTTCTTGTTTGTCAAGTTATTGAAGTAAAAATGAGTTAGAAAGGCACTTCATCGCCATTTGCAGACTTAGTGGACAYATTCAACACCAGAGCGAGTCAGGAGGCACTGCGCGCGCCAATGCCACAGCCGATGCAGCCGTGAAAAACGAGCTGTGTTGCTGCTGCTCCGGCCGCCTGCCCTGCCCGGGGATGCCACAGATCCCTTGAAGGAGGGATCCYTGAGTTGTGCAGACGCAGCGGGAAGAGGGAAGCCCTTGGGAAGAGGCAGCGAGGATGGGCCATAATCAACTGCTAACCCCCAAATTCCTGGGAAATTCTCCATTATTTTGCTCTGCTCGCCTTAGTCCCCGCCGTCGCAGAGGGCAGGGCTGTCACCTCCCTGCCCGCGCGCATCCCACTGCACCAACGTGCAACACAGACGCACGGGCCCAAGTTACACCAACCCTGTGCAGCAAACCTGAATGAACTACGGATGTGTTCTGCAAGTTAAACGTTCCCCTAAGCACTGGAACAAGAAAGAGCAAATTACACGGGCAGTAGGATAGCTAAAGGCTATTTGGCGATGCAGCCACGTGCACCAGCCCCGTCGGGCACCGCTCTGCGCCCAACACAAACACCGAGCCCCGCAACCCTCCGCAGCGCAGGGCCTGCACGTTCCCCACGAAACAAAATACTCCTTTTGTAGGTAAAAATGATACAAAGCAGAAGCTGACGATAAATTTTTCCTTTCAGTTTTAATCAGGCTTCCCGTTGTAAAAGCTCAGCAGACAGTGACGCGAGACACTGCCTCCCAACTTCGGTTCACCTTTGCCGTTCCACCAGGGACACCATGTCAAGATTGTTCAGCTTTTTTGATGAGTGCTGCGTGGGTAACTAATGTGTAAATGCAGATACGTATAGAAAGCAGTTTTGACAGTGATGTATTGCAACTGGTTCCAGATGTCGGCGAGGGATGCTTGGCCAGGCACCTGGGGCTCGCCTGCCGCAGCGCAGCCCCGGCACCGAGCCCCACGCACACAGATCACAAGGCTTTAACTCTCCAATTATAATCTTATTAAACAACCATCACTTGAGCTTCTGCTTCTCCTCTTCCAGGATGACTACAAAATATCTCTGTGTTGTTGCTCACATTTTAATTTTAATTAAGGGGAGATAAGCCGCAATGTGAAGCTTAGCATTAAACCCTGCAGCTTGGCAGTCAATAGAAAACTTAAAAGCAAGCTGTTGAATCAGTCAAAATTAACCTTATGTGAATGTTTAATATTTCTGATACCACTACACCAAAGCYTGCACATGCCGGACACTTAATTAGATATTCCCTCACTGCTAAAGTAAATGTTGAAATTGCACAAGAAATGTTACATTTCCTGGGGAGGATTACACACACCGAGCAGTCTTGCCTTTGATGTTACAGCAAAATGCTGTGGAGGTTGCTTTAAAGAAGGTGGTTTGGGTTAGTGATTAGAAATACACTGCTAAAATATATATACATACATATTTATGTGTATTCCCATTCTGCATCAGCTGAGCCAGGACCTGGCAGCTTGTAAACACCAGGGCTGCCCCAGGTAAACGCAAAGCAAATGGAGCAAAGCAAAACCCTGTATCCTCTGCCTGTCTGCACTTGCAGGTCTGGGCACTGGCAGCTTCCCGTYCGGGACCGGGGTTTCCCGCATCCTGCTCCTGGTGTGTCCCGCTCACCTAGGCCCAGTGCCCAGCTCGCTCGGCACGGGTGCGTTTGTGTCCCGGGTGGATTTGCTGGGCTCGCCGCCACAGGAGAGGGAAGCGCTGCGCAAATCAATACGGGTGGCGTGTGTCCCCGGAGCGCGGCGAGGCGCGCTGGTGCTGCCGGCAGCCCCGGCTCCTGCGCCAGCGCAAGGCCCCGCGCGGCCGCTCGCACGCCCGCTTCGCTCGCACTAACGGGGGCGGCGGCGACGCACAAACCTGGCACCGCAAACCTCGCACCGCTCACACGCTGCCCCTACGGCACAGCCCATGACTGCCCGTGAAAATCTGGGATGGAGAAGGAAACGGCAGCGGGAAGGCAGCTGGCCAGCAAGAACTAGTGCTGGGGCCTGGAAAGAGGCTCCAAGGAGGCACGGTCACAAATATCCTCCCTGAAAAATCGTAATAATCATCAAAAATTGCATCCTAGGACACAGAGGCTGGGAACGCGCGGCTGTAAAATGTGCTCTTTCTCTCGGCGGCAGCGCGAGCCTCCGCATGCTCCCCATGTGACGGAGCAGTTGCTATGGAAATGCTCTTTATGGAGCAGCGTCGCGGAGCGCCRCGAGCTGCGGAGCCGCACAGCCAGGCGGGGCTGCAGGAGGGCACACGCACAGGTACAGGGACAAGCGCACACACAGGTACAGGCACACACACACAGGCACACACAGCCACATGCACAGGCGCACATACACACGGGCGCACACACACACGCACAGGCACATGCACAGGCAAACACACACACAGGGCCCTGCTGCGCCTGCAGTGGTGCAAGTGGTGACCGGTCGCTCGCTCACGGCCGGCAACGCTGCGTGTGGAGGCACCGCGAGGCTCCCAGCCCCACAGAGCCCTGCATGCGCCCAAGGGCCATGGGGACAGCGGGAACGGCGGGAACAGCTTGGTGGCCACCAGCCTCACCCAGGGTGACACTGCAGGAGGGTGCGTGGAGACACTGAGGGGAGGCTGCAGGGTGACATCACAGTGACACCGTAGCGAGGGTGTGCAGTGACACCGCAGCAAGGGTGCACCATGGCACCACAGTGAGGATGCATCGTGACACCGTGCGCGTGCAGCACAGGGACGCTGCAACTCTGCTGCACCGGTTCTGTGCATGGGCCCGCCTGCACGTGTAGGTCTGTGCATGCATCGCGCAGCATGCACCGCGCTGCATGCACCATGCATCGCGCAGCATGCAGCACGCAGCGTGCAGCACCACGGCCGGCAGGACGCAGCAGGGCCCCGCGGGAACGCTGCCGGACACGGCCGCCGCCGCCGCCGCCGTGAGCGCAGCTCTGCGGAGCACCATGGCACGGAGGGCACGGCACCACGCTGCGTCCTGCTCTCACTGCCCAGACGAGTTGGCAAACATTACAGTTTTATTTTACTTGTTTAGGGAAAATTACACAATTCTTCATTGCACAGTTTAAAAATAACTCCACTATTAATGCAGGCCCTTTATTTAATCACTGGCTAATTTACTCCTGACAGAAAGTAAATTCCACTATTTTCTGTGAGGCTTTATGAAATTGCCATCATTTTTAATTAATTCTTAATTAAAATATATTACACCACAGCTTCTACCCATCTCTCTTGATATTCTAACATAATCAATTCAAGACCATTTACATATCATTAATTAAAAGCCTTCCTCTCTCATCCTTAAAATCATAATGAGGCTCTATTTCTCATTAGCAGCCTTTAAGGGATAAAATAACAATACAGACAAGAATGGATGGTAATTTCTAAACCCCCTTTTCTGCTCTTCCCACTTCTCACACTGGACAGTATCATTTCTGAAGTTCTCAAGCAGTGTCCGCTCCTTTTGTAAAAATAAATAAATAACARGTACAACCGGAGGAGTCGCGCGCCGCCCCGTAAGCGGCCGCCACGGGAACAGGGTGAGCGTCCACCCGGAGCGCCCGCTCCGCGCAGGAAACCTCGCACTGGGATACAACGCGGCGTTGCACTGAGCGCAGGGCCCGGCCGCACGAGCACAACAGCCCGTGCCGCTCGCCCGCTCCCACTGACGCCCTGAGGCCTCCCGGATGAGCCCGAGGGCGACGCRCAAGAGGGTCTGGAATCCCAGGACTTCAAGCACGCACGGAGGACAAGGACAGAGAAAAATGCAAATTCACATGTGCTGGTGTTCCCTCAGACCTGCCAGAGCCAGGATGAAATATATCGCTTCCATATTTGTAYGGAAGGGCTGAAACAGGGAAGATAGTGTTAAGTGCCAATAATTAAACTCTGGAGCCAAGACATGTTTCAAGCATTCATAAATGAGCTGGGATATATGCTGCCACTGCACAGAATTACCATTTATTGATAATGAAAGGTAAAAATTAACCACCTATTCAACGATTCCTTCCCACTTCTCAAAGTTTAAAACTGCATACAGCTCAGAAAAGATTTACTGCAACTCATGACTTTTAACCTCCTATTTTCAATATTTTGGCTGCGAGTTAGGAAATTAATACAACTTTCGCTATGATTATTTTTATGATTAGTGTAAAATAAAATTTCATGGCATACCTTCCACCCGGCACAGCTGGGATGATGACTGCCTTCCTTACGCTCAGAAAGAGGCTGAATTAAACCATAATTTGTTATTACTTTTTTAATACAGTTTACTATTCACAGCAATTTCCAGGCAAACCCTGGGCAGAGAGTGGAAGCTGAGCTAGTATCAGAGAGTGACAAAAAACAACACAAGTAATAGACAAAAAATCAGATCTATGTCTCGGGAATGTTATGCAGAGTTATTGTCACCAACATTAACGATATCTAGGTGCTGCATATCAGGCAAATCAGATTTATATCACTGTCTTCTGCCAATTGCAGGTGCTCCACCACAACTTGTCAAGACAGCCTGTCTGAGGCTTCACACGTCAGATAGAATCACAGCACTTGGTGTTTTGGTCTGTTGACAGCAATTTATTTTGATGTGTTGTCACAATATGGAATTCTTCGATGCTCTGCACCATGGTGCCAGCAAGTCCTACTGTACTTCTCTACTGCCAGATGCTACAGGTTCATAGAGGGAAAAGCAGTGACAATTTAGAAGACAAAATGAAGGAAGAGCCCGGCAGGACTGTGCGAGCGCCGCACGGGAGGCCGGGGCTGCAGGACGCTGCGAGGGTGCCCGTGACGAGGGCGCTCCGGCCGCGCGACCAGCGGCCGTGCCTGGCGCCTGGGCCGTGCCACGCTGCTCTGCCCCCTTTCCTGCAATGCTCGCTTCTCTTTGTGCCAGCGCAGCTGGGTGAAGGTCCCCAGGAGCAGCATGGCCCGTGTGACACGAGTTGTCCCGATGGGCAATGGGTAAGAACAGGGGGAAGAGCTCCGAGCGCGAGGAGCAGCCGGCTCCATGCGCACACCTGCAAAGCAGGCGTTCATCGGCGGCGCCGGGGCGCGGCGCCCCCCAAAACGCTCGCGTCGCGCGGCAGGGCGCCCCGCTCGGCCCAGAACAGGCGGCGTGCGCAGCCCCTTGGGACGGACACGGCGGGCGCCATCCGCACGGGCAGCGTCCCCGCGCGCAGCGGAGCACGSCGAGGGCTCCCGCGGCGCCAGCGCGGCCCACTCCAGATGCACGGCGGGAAACAGGAGAAGAGGAAGGAATAGCGGGGAGCTCCGCCCCGACTGCTCCAATAGAAACAACCACATTCACATTCAAACCTTTTAGAGGCCACGCTGCCTTTTCAACAAGGTGTCTCTGCGGGTATTTGCCCTGCTTTGTTATGGGACTCCTGACACTTCTAATAGAGCTTCTAAATAAATAAAAAAAAAAGAGTGCATTTGTACTGCCAGGCAACAACCTGCCCATTTTACTCTTCATTCATAACGAAAATTAAGGGTGCACGACCYGCATGCTGGTGGCTCTCAGGCCCCTAGGCACACGAGGGCCGTGCACACACCTGCGGACACCGCTCCTCGCTCAGGAACGTGATACCATAAAGATACCGCCACCACCCGGTGTTCAGATTTGAGGAAAAACAGCTAACACAATTTATCCCATACAAACACACAGTGCTGGCAGAGGAGCACGCTCTAATTTGACAATCAAGCCTCCCTGAGCAAACCTGATGTGCTCAAGTGTTCATTCCAGAAGAAACACTTTGAGGGAATATTTCAGAGCAACAGGGCAAAAGGAACAAGCCGGAGAGCAGAGCACCGCGTGACGCAGGACACTGCCTCGAGTGCGCGGGGCCGGCACCGGCACCAGCACCAGCACCGGCACCAGCACCGGCACCRGCACCRGCACCAGCGCAGGGGGCCACGCGCAAGGGATGCAAATAGCAGAGTTGGGGCTGAGGCCTCCACTTGGGCAACTTGCCATTTGATCTCATATCCGAGCCATCACTACAAGCAAATGGAGTCAATGACGCGGACACCAATTAACACATGCCACTCCGATTTGCTTTTCCGTGCCATACTTTATTAAACACTTTCAGATGTAATTGAACAACATTGTTACACAATTAAGCACTATACAGTATTGCACTTTAAAACAAAAGCTATGACAGTGCTGTACTCTATTAGCGCTGTTAGATACTGTGTAATGTAGTAAGTAATTAAAAGCTAAAACTACAGTACTGTAACCATCCTAATCAGACTCCAATTCCAGCAGCAATAGAACTATATTAATTTTTTGATACAGTGCGAGTACCTCAGCCCTATTCCACAACGGCCACATGCTGCCTGCTCCAGAAATAACCCCTGGATCCCTCTTTGTTCCTGCCAAGCRGAGGTGGCAAAAGCGCCGGCCGCGGTGCCGGGTGGGAGAGACACGGGGCAAGCTCTGGCACCGCCACCGCCTCCCGTCCCGTCCCGTCCCATCCCATCCCATCCCGCCCTGTCCCATCCTGTCCCGTCCCATCCCGTCCCACGGCCCTGCTGGCCCGCGGTGCTCCCGTGGGAGCCTCCGAACACAAACACGGCCGTGCAGCCGCCCGCGCCGGTTGTGCTGGCACCTCCCGCCWCGACTCTCAGCGCAGCAAAGTGCCCCCGCTGCATTAATCAGTTCTGCAGGTTTAAGCCTAGTATGGGGCTGCAATGTTAGTAAGTCCTTCTGGTGTCTCTCTGGAGATGACGTTCTGTCACCGTAATATATGGCTGAATTAATGAGCGTGCACTAAAGCCCTGTGGAAATGCACCTAAATACAGCTATGGGCATGGCCAAAAGCTGCCCCCAGCCCAGCGCTTGCAGGCACGTCCAGCTCGGAGCAAGAGGGAGCYGCCTGGTCACAGAGCGACAGCCGATGCCGGGGCGCTCGTGGCACCCGTGAGGGTCCCTTCCCCGCAGGCAGAGCCTGCCCCGCTGCCGGGAGCAGGAGCACAGCAACGCGGCCCTCACCGCACTGCACGAGCAGCTAGGGGACCGCCGTGACGGCAGCACCTGAATATCACCCMAAAATCACTTCTCTCCCCTTTCCATAGGGCCAAAATGCTGCTTCCTAAGAGGACAGGAACACAATCCTCCAAGGCCCAGCAGGGAGAAAGGCTGGGAGGGAGCACAGCCCACGGCACTTGGGGACAGCAACCGTTCCGGGCTGTCCTCCCCGAACCAAGCAGGACCTTGCAGAGCCACCTCCGAAACACAGGCAGAGTTTGCACGCTGGAATCCCTCCTCTTGCCCTGCGGYGGCTCCAAGCTCCAGCGGCACCGCTGCCCTGGGGAGGAGCGCTCACACGGGCTGGAGACACGCTCGGCTTTCATGCAGAATGTAGGGAAAGAAGCAGCGCAAGGCTGGGACATGGAATTGCAATAGTTCAGACTAGTGGATGAACAGAATCGAAGCACAGACCGCAAAATAARGCTCTGCATCAAACAGAATCTGCCTGAGAAACACATAAGGAGCTAGCATAAACAGATGAAAAGAAGAAAGAAAGGAAAGAAAACCCCTCGCTGGTATTTTCAGGTCGCAGACTTGGAACCCCTGTGATCAAAACCTCTGAGAAGAAAAAACAAAGGCTAAGACTGACAAAAACATGCCAGAACCACCGTCCTCATGGCTGCTGCTGTCTAGTTATTCCTGCTACACGAACTAATTCAGATCTGAATGGATGAAGCAATGACTAATGCAACACTGCATATTAATACACTTCAGCCTCAACAAAACTCATACATATTTGCATTTGAAAATTAGTCAAGATTCACACTCCTCAGTGTCTTGGGAGAGGCAATACCATGTTTATGTTCAGTGTTACATTATCTTTGAGCATTGTGACCCATGAAGTGTTTGATTTATGGAAGAGCTTTTAGTATTATGTTGGGGCACAAGTAGCTCCAACGTTAATGACATCGGGAGGCCTACTGGGAAGACAGCTATTCACACAGGCAGGGAAACCACACTGGTTTGAAATATTTTTAGACTGTTTGTGAAGGTTAAAGCTGTTTCCAAAAAGCTATTAAGTAAATAGTATGTATGCACTTTTTATAGGTTCACATTAATTTTATTACGTAAATGTAAAGATTTGAATAAAAAGTTTTGATTTGTGTATAGTTACACTAAGGCATGATAGTTAAATTTAAGCTCCATCTCGTAGACCTACAAGATAAGATGAGGACAGCTAAACCTTAATGCAAACTAAAGAGAGGCAGGCTTACATGCAAGGACTGCAATGCCAAAGCGTGGCTTGAATTTTGATCACACTGAGCTATATCCGGGAGGGTAAATCACACCTCCTATGTCCCAGCACTGATTTTTATATACATATACATATACATATACATATACATATACATATACATATACATATACATATACATATAGTAAGAAGTTATTGATTGTGAGCAAAAGCTGTGACCTGGCTGCGCGAGTTCCCCTCCTGAGCCCAAAGCAGGAGGGAGCCCCGTGCCGCCACGCACGGAGCCCGCAGCGGATTCCGAAAGCAGAAAGCTCCCTCCGCTGTGCTGGGAACGGCTGTGTGGGCACGAGGAGGGATTTGCCCCTTTGGGCGGAGTTTGAGCAGAGCATTAGGACGAGCTTGCAGGCGCGCGGAGCCCYGCGGCGGCAGCCGCTCCGGGAGCAGAGCCCCGCGGCCCCGCAGGAAGGACGCGCTGCTCAACGCGCCGCACCCGGAGACATAAACACCAGGACTACAAATACAACATTWATTGACAGTGCTCAAGCACAGATACTTGGCCACCCCAATGACCTTCTTTTCCTTTAACAGTCTCTCTTTGAAGCAAAATTTGTGGTGAATGCTTCTTGCTTGAAGAATATATGGGCTGATGTCAAATAYATCAGCCTAGGGACTGATAATTGCTTAGGCTTAAAAGGTATTGGGGCCAGGCCTAGAAAATAAAATGGTAAAGGGAACACTGTGGTTATTTATTAACTTTAGCCCCCAAAGCCTTGTTATATTCCCAAATCACAGTCCTATTGGCACGAGAGGCTGTTGTGATGGGAATCTCGTAGCAGCAGCCACTCCTGCTCTGGAGCTGGCGCTCCCCTCCAGTGCTGAGTGATGAGGGTCTTTAATGCTCACCGGAGGTACGGAATTTAATGCACCCTATAAAAAAAATCATGTACTGCCCTAAAAAAAAAAGCTCAAAATCCAGCAACCCCCCCCTTCCATCCATAATAGGCGCTCCAAACCCAAAATTTGTGTTCAAGCTCTCCCTGCCCCTGCTGCAGGACACGATCCCCATCCCAGCCCGGGGAGCGAAGCCGAGGCTGCCGCTGGACTGGGACCTGGTGGTTACGGCCACTCCGCTGACCCTGGTTCTTAAAGGCAGTTTGCGATTATGCCTGAGGCTTAACCAGGGCTTACACAAGCTCGGCCTGCTGCTGGCCTCCAGCGCCGCAGTGCACCTGAGCGCAACGGGGAGCACCGGCACAGACACCAACACAAACCAAGGGGGCTAGAACATGAACACAAGCCAAGGGGCTATTCAAAACAATGCGGAAGGAAGCCACGTTCACTCATACAGGAAGGAGACAAAATGATTTTTGAAAACAAAGCTGTAGAATCCATGTCACCATGCACGTTGTTTGATGTTGACTGTTGCGATAGCAAGGAATTTGGGAATTATGTCATTAAAGAGGAAGGATAAAAGATCTCTAAAATACCTTCAAGCACAGGCATCTTTCTGATTGAGAAAATAATTGCTTAAAAATAACTTTGATTCTGGAAACCAGCCTCCTGGGTTTGGTTTTCTTTCCTTTATAGTTGTTGATTCTGTCTTATAGAGGAGAAATTCATCAGGAGCAATACTGGAAAGGGTCTTACAATTACTTACAGGCGCACTACCAATCTTTGAAGCTCCACCCAGCCGAGCTGCCATCAGTGCAGTTCATAATCCTAGATTTGAAGAGCTTTTCTGACTGCAAGCTGTCTGGGTAATTGCTAAGCTGTCTGAGAATTACCATTGAACTCTGTCCTTTTTTATCTCACTGACTGACTACTATTTGTTATTAGTCCAAGTAATAATAATATATTAATGCACATGCTTAATATACAGAAGTATATGTTTGCAGTGAAACTGCACTGCACTCTGCACTCTGAAGTGTAGAAAAGTACTGCGAACAGAGCAAAGTCACACAGAAAGGCAGCTATCGTTTTCCCAAAGGCCATACACAGCGTTAGACTCGGTATTTAACAATTCCTGTGCATAAACGCTGTGCAYGGACTGGCAAACGGGGAAAGCTCTGCAGATTCCCAAGAGCAGCCCTGGGCAGGAAGGGCCGAGCTGCCCCCCAGCCGGGGCAGAGCGGGGCGGGCTGGGGCTCGTCCTGCCCTCTGCAAAGTCTCGCTGCTAGCCAAGAGACGGGGGGACATGAAATGAAAATAACCAAATAGGCATGGTTACCCTAACCAAGCAGTTACGGTTACACTAACCAAATAGGTATGGTTACCCTAACCAAGCAGCTACGGTTGTGCTAAGCAGGCAGTTCTGGTTAGGCCAACCAACAGCTCTGGTGACGCTCATGGGAGCACAGCACCCGCTGGCACGGACGCAGGGCTGGGCGCTGCCGCCGAGCGGGTGTCTCTGGTCTCCCCGCTCCTGTGCGCGGTGCCGCCTGCACCTTCCCGGCACYGGGAATCCGCTGCCCCGCGAGCCCGAGGCTCCTCCATTTCCCACAGGAACAGTCTCCTCTCCTGCTCTGCTGTCCTTTGCAGAGCTAGAGGCCGGATACGTGGTGCTCCTCGCCACAGGCAGCCTCCGCGTGGCATCTCTGTGCGTCCAGTGGCGAAAGGAGGAGAAAACAGATTCCCGAGCGTAACCGGCTTAATGTGCTAGCCCCGGGAATTAGGCAGCACCGCTTGCTGTAAATAGCCAGATTAGCGGGTCTCAGAGCCCGCCGGGGCCGCTCTAACGCAGAGGGTACAACGCGCCAGCTGGGCTCGCAATGACGGCCGCAGCGCAGCACACAGCTCCTGTGCCGCTGATCAAAATGTTGGGTGTCACCAGAGCAAAAGAAAACAGCACAGGAAGGGCAGCTGAAAGCTACCTGGAGAGCCTCGTGCGGCGGGCGCAAGAGGCAGGGAGGCAGGCAGGCAGGAAGGCAGGCAGGCAGGCAGGAAGGAAGGAAGGAAGGAAGGAAGGAAGGAAGGAAGGAAGGAAGGAAGGAAGGAAGAAGATGGGTGACTGGTCTGATGCATGGGCCATCACTGCTGGAGGCAGCCGTTAGCTCTTCCCCAAGCAGCAGCCTATGCAGGGATACGTCGTCGCAGGAGCCATGTGCTACAATAAATGAGCTGCAAAATTGTGCCCAGAACCATAAAACAAACATGRGCATTTTGGGTCAAAGCTATGGATATAGGAAATGAGCAAGGTGCAGGCAAGGCCGAGGCTCGGTCCGGCCGGCCGGGGAAGGTGCCGCGGGSCGGCGGGGGAGCCGCAGCGGCCGCACCGGGGCTGCCCGCGCGGGGAGGCCTCTCCCAGGCGCTCCCGGCTCTGCACACACCGGGCAGCACGGCCCGAAAATACAGGCAGTCTCTGTGCATGTATTTCATTTTCAAGATGCCTTCCGCTGCACAAGTAATGTACCACATGCTTTCTTATGTAAATAATGCTGCAAAACATTGCATAACAATTACTCAGTCCAAACCAAACAGCAAATACTAATGAAAATGAATAGAAAGCAGCAAAGAAAAGCATGGGGAGGAGAGTTATGAAAGGCCTCGTGTTGTTTATATTGATTTCAACCTAAAAGAAATCCTATGAGTTGGAAGGTGCCATGTAAGGAGTTCCACCTAACTTGTTGTTCTGTTATTTACACAGTTTTAATAGGATTTTTCTATTAATCTGTGACAAACCATGAAATTTTATATTTTCACCATGACCAAGCCATGAAATTTGCCAACTTTGTCCATGATTTACACTGGGTCATAGCTACAAGGTCTGCTATGCTTTTTAACTAAATAACCGGCAAAGCTTCCCCTTTGGACAGTATGAAGAATTTGCCTATAATTAAAGCAGGAATCGTTAACTGCTGGCAGTAAAAGTTTACAGCGTTGTTTGACAGCCGCACAGATAAGCCAGTAAAACCGCGGGCTGCCGCGGCTACCTGCGCTTCCCACAGCCCCACACAATGGGGTTATATCTCTCGGCATCGTGAAATCAATCTCAGATTAGGTAATGAAATATGCACCAGCCTTTTCCCAGAACCTTTGACAAATCACACACAATCCTAAATCTTCATAAATCACGATTAAAGACAAGTATATCATCACCAACGCATATATCTTCCCATGCCTGACCCAGAGACTAATGAGAAAAGGCCTAGACTATCTCATCTGATTAATTAATTCAAAATGTCTGCTGTTATTCAAATGTGAGGCTGGTATTATTTGAATAACACTTGACAGCAGCGCCTGAAGATATCATTTCTGATTTGTGAAGCTGCTGCTGCATAACTGATGATAGTTTATGAAAATGTTCCATCGAAGCTGCTTTTCTTGGCACAACTGTGAACGATTTTCTGGAGAGAGTGTTTTTCGTCAGTAGCTGATGTTGCTAACATTGTCAAATATTTTCAAAATCTCTAAGGTCTTGGAAGGCCCTTTTTCCCGGAGTCTTGCGCGAGCACTCGCTTCTTCATCCCCTCCGAGCGTAGCGCCCTYGGGCCCCGCACACGGCGCCCGCTGCTTGGTGGCACCGGAGAGGCGGCCGGGCCCGCGGGCCTCCTGCCCCTCCTGAGCGCCGGGCAAGGCCGCCCGTCCGCGTCACGGGCTGCCCAAGGAGGCGGC
>NW_020455865.1:587605-592605 GCF_003342845.1 Nothoprocta perdicaria
ACCGCGCAGCTCCCCAGGGGCCGCCTGCACAGCAGTGGTCACTCCCGGGCACTTCCCTGTCACAAACCGGGTCCGAGCCCCTCCGCGGGCTCCGGCTGTGCTGGCTGGACCGGGGCTCAGCTGCCTTCAAATACTGCAGCGTCGCCGCTTCCCAGGCCACAGCCCCACTCCGAATGCAAACGGCAGGATACAAAAGGGCATTTTAGAAAAATGAAAATTTAAAACCAAGAGCGTTCTTTAAATAATGGCATATTTTTCTAAAGGATAATCAAAGTCAAGATTTTATTCCAAATATGCCACACTGCAAAATAGTTACAACCAGTTACAATCAATTTTTTTTTATTAGTTGAATGTGAAATGTGATGCCATGCTCGTAACTGTTTTAAAACTGTGCTATTGCAAAGCTGTGTAGCCATAAGCACTAAAACAGAGGATGTAAAATGTATGGTCTAAAACGAATATAAATCAATCATTATGACAGAAGTAGCACTTATTTGAGAGTCAGAAGTGAACAAAATATTCRGTGTCAGCAAAATGTCTCCTGTCAAAACCTGCTCTTTAAAATTTCACTACAATGTGCTGAGACAAATGTCCTTTGCAGCTCGGCGCGGGGAGGCACGTTCTGCGCGCTCGTCATTCAGGCCGTCCCGTGGCCAGGCCAGGCAGAGGTCCGTCCGTGGCGCCTGGTCCTCGGGGCGCGGGCTGCCGAGCGAGAGCGCGGGCGCCTGCCGACACTCCAGCCTTTCTCCCATTCCCCGAGAGCGAGCACGGCTTGACAGCCAATATTAAGCTTGTGAAGGTGAAAAGATCATCAAACTGAAGTGATAAATGTAGATCACTTAGGATCCTGGCTCRTATCCATGCCAAGTTCCTTCGTCTGCACTGCGGATTATCTCATCCGTGACCCGGGGGCCGGGGCACGAGCACCCGACGCACGCGACGCTGCCGGCGCCGGCGCCTCCACGGGCCCTCCAGGCGGCCAGCGCCTGCCCAGGGCGATGCCAACAGCACCGACACATCCGGGCGGCTGCTCCAGCGCCGGCTCCTCCTGCCCCATCCATGGGGCCGCTCCTGCTCATCCTGCCCCATCCATAGGGCTGCTCCGGTACCTCCTCATCCTGCCCCGAAGGGCTGCTCCAGTGCCTCCACATCCTGCCCCATCCGCACTCCTGCAGGTCCTGGCTCCCCTTCCGCTCTMTTCCAGATCCCTTCACTCTCTCCCTCTCAGCTTTTTTCAGTAAACCATTTGCCTTTGATTAAATTATAAATCTTCAAGCCCAGTTAAATCCTACGACTAAGCTGTCCGGGCTAGCGTCTTCTTTCTCCCTCTCCCCTTTATCCTCCCCAAACGCAGCAGCAGTTCCTGGAGATCTGCGTCATGTCACTTCTCAGTGTATAAAATAAAGGATATGCAGCTRAATCACATCACAGCTCTTCCTTACTTGGGATGAGAGCAAGCCGAGTGCTTTCAAATGGCTATTTTGTTTGCCAGCCTGCTACTATCTTTAAACGTATAAAATGCCGTACTTAGGGCTTTAAAAGGTAGATGACTCCAATCTACATCACTACTGTCACGACAAGGCAGCCTTTTCAATTTGGGGAATACTGAGAGGATATATGTGGGTCTGGAGAATGCGCACCATGATTCCGGAGAAGGGGAGCGTGGCCACAGTGGAATCTTCCCTGTTTAAGGGAAAACCCAGCATTTTTGTTCTATGTTTTAAGCTGGATGCAATCTGCCACAGAGTCTGAAAATTCAGTACGAATGCATGGGATGCACTGTTAATTTCTAAAGAACCTAACCCTCCCCAAAAAAACTAAAAGAAAGGGCAAAGGCAGGCCAAGCCATGATTACTGAAAAAACCTCCTCCAATTCAAGATTCCTTCTATTTTTGCAACTGTATAAATTTTAAAAATCTGTTTTGAAGATTAAAAATGCATAAAACTTGAAAATGACATTTATTTCCTGCAAAACAATCTATTTTTTCCACAGATAGTTTTCCAAAAGATGATAAACTCCTTCGCCTTATGTTTTGCCTTAAGACATCATGTGCTTTTATCCTTCAGCAAAATATGAACCAGCTACTAGGCTGACAATGCCAAGAACCATGACAAAATGGATTATTAATGAGAAACTGATCTCCAGAACTCTATTAATTTATGTCTTCCTGTCGGATCCCCAAGACGTATCAGCCTTCTCACTCAAAGAAAAAAATGCCAGCATTGTACTTTGTTTTAAAGTTCTGCTTAGATGAAGAATTCATTATCCAAAGCACCGTTGTGTTATTTCAGTCTTCTTGTAGAATAAAGATTTTTTATCAAATAGCTAAGCAAGCCGCTGACAAGTGCGAGGATCTTGCACAATATATTTGCATCAAAAATGCAAAGAGGAATCCTGGATTTTTAACCTTTTTTGTTTTTTTTTTTCCTCTCAGCAACCTCCTTGCCTCGTTCTGACCTGTCAGCACTGAAAATGAAGCCCGTGAAATGCCCTGTGCAAAACCAGAGAGACACTAACACGATGGTGAGTTTTTTAAATTCTTAATTATACTAATTATCCCGCCGCAAAGTAATACGATCTTACATGTAAATAGAAGCAGCCCGATTTCTTTGTTAAGGACGAAGAGCAAACAGGCATAAAATATCCTTTTAAGCCTCCGTGAAAAAAATCTATCTAATCTATGCTTATCATAATATTTATGAAATAAAAAACAGAGAGGAAAAATTGCTGTAATGTACTCTGGATGACCTCTGCTTTCGAGAGAGAATGAAAACAGCCTTTTGCTTTTCAATCCCCATCAAAGTGGAGTTAAAGGAGGGACAGCATTCCCTTGCTCGCTGCCATTAATCATTGCTTTCTTCAAGCAAGCGCGTATTAATTTCTGTCATCCCAAACATCATCGAGTATTGTTACAGCACCGTTCACTCCTCATTCACCACCAGTTGTTACCAGTTTCCCTACACTGAGCAGAGACAGGGTGAATCGTGTGGATTTCAGCGTTAGAGGCCTTTATCCCTGGGGTGCTGACACCAATTAAGCCATTTCAAGAAGAAATGAGAGCAGGCGCAACCCTTGCATGTAACAAGAGCTTGCACCTAGCGCTGGCAGGTTGCCACCGCCGGCGCCTCGCTGCAGTCCCGCGCCCGCGTCCTCCGGCTCGCACCGCCTGTTTACATCCCAGCCTCGCACAGCCCTTTTCTTTAGAGATCTGAAATGCAAGATGCAGCGCAGAGCATTTCACGATCCCTTTCAGGATAACGTTCCAAGATAGATGTATATATACATTAAAAAAAAAAAAAAAAAAAAAAAAAAAGCTTTAGGACAAGATTTAAAAACTAATGGATGCAATATTTTTTAATCAATTAACATTAGCATTAGGAAGAGAAAGCGGGAATAGTGTTATGGGAATGAGCTGTTGCTCTTTTGCTTAATTCAAGCATTAGACACACATATAAGACAAATGACAACAATTTTACCATTGCAATATAATAGATATCCTAAATATAAAAATTAACTGAATCTTCCAGAATTATAATATCATTCAAGCTGACTAGTAATAAGCATCGTTACAGTGCTGGCATAGCATCAGTTTTCTTTTGGGGGCCTGCAGGAACTAAAAATTAACACATTTCAAAACAGTTACCTCAAATCCTTGAAATCAACACATTTAATGAGCTTAATTAATATCATTTGTACATTGCTAAAGTGTGTGTAAAGATTTATCAAACTCTCTGGCAATATTGTTGATTTTTTCTGACCGCTTTAGATCCAATCATTCTCCTTGTTTCAGACATTTACATCTGCTTTTAAGTTTTTATGGTTGCCTGTTGGCAGGCAGCAAAGTGGAGCTGTCGATGCTGCTGCAGAATAATGCAAGGTTTGTTATGAATTAAATATTAGAAACCTTAACGCAGCGGCCAATAAGAATTATTTGCCTTATTAAAGCAGCAGAAGACGCTGATTAAATTTTCATTGCATTGCAGTCTTTTTCCCATTTCTGCTTTCAATTCATCATTCTAATGTATGAAAGGCTTGCCGAATAATGGCATGGGGACTTAATTTCTGGAATGCAAATATGGCAAAGAAAATACCATAAATACCCTCCCAGAAAACATTAAACAGTCAGTTCTAATTAAGTGAATACTAACTAAGTAAATATTCTCTTAAAGGGAAAAAAAAAATTCAAGATGTCAAGAATTCCAAGAAGGAAAGCACTAGAAATTTAGGCATGCACAAACTGTAACACCGATTATCTGAATTTCATAGGAGAAAGCTAAGGGTGGTTAAACAACTGCGTTTTCAGATACTCTAAGCGATGCTTGCCGTTATTAGCAAATCGCAGCAAATACCACCCTTTTTGATTAACTGAGGTTTTGGCCTTAGAGGTACTGTAAGCAAATATACTGCGCTGACTGACAGCTATAGTAAGACTGCTTTAAGTCAGGTGATCCAGATATGTTAGTTCATAAAGCAAAATCCTGTAATACTAGTCGRCTTGCTGGCATTGTGCCCAATATGCATAAAATTCCTTTAGGAAAAAAAGAGGGGGGGGGGGGGGGGGAAAAAAAACTTCTGACAAAAAAAAACCCCAACCCTAAAAGGCATTTGGAAACGAAGCTCATAGAGAATACCAGCTGGCCATTTTAGATTTGCACTGTATGCTACTAGAAGCATATTTGGGAAACACAGTCGAGCAAAATCCTGTAATCCTGTGTCCTATCCTGAAGGTTGTTCACGTTTCTGCCTTAATGTGCATCAGAAAGAAAATGAACTTCAAGTATCCATTTCCCCCAGAGAAAATCTCTTCCCTGAAACTCTGCAACTAATGAAATGGGGATCTATAAATAGCAGCATCATTACCATGAGAGCACTTGCTTTGTACCAGGCTCTGCATCTGACCCTCTTTACACTAATAACTAGTAGACTTCAATATAATTCCTCTATAGGATGATCAATATTAGGACAGTTAAAATGTGATGTACATTTAAGCTGTAGAGTA
>NW_020455865.1:595105-599178 GCF_003342845.1 Nothoprocta perdicaria
GGGCCGCCCCAGCACCGCCACCGGGCCCACCGCCACCGGGCCCACCGCAGCGCACGTGACCGCTGCAGGGACGGGAACAGGCACCCTCTTGCTCCCAGGGAAGAGCACGAGGAGCGCGCGCTATTCGGGGCTCCCTTGCAAGCAGGCGGTCTGCTCAGCAACGCTCGCAGTCCGTTCAATGGCACTAAGYGAATAAAGCTCCAGTGCAAACACCTCGAGCCCGCAGCCGGCTCCTGCTCCCCGCACCCGGCGAGACACCGCCGCCCGCTCCTGCCCCAAATATTAGAGATTCCAAAGTTACATAACCGTCCTGGTGATTAAACAGCAGCTGTTATGATAATCAGTCAGTAAAAGAAAATTGATTTGTTTAGTTCTAGCAACTACAATATTATTAGACTCTCACTATATTGAAAGGAAGAAATATTTCCTTTATTGAACACAAAATGCCATAAATTTAGGTAAACCGAAATTAGTTCATGTAATACACTGACATCCAAGAATTTATGTATATAGAGTCTATCATTTAATTTTCAGACATTCAATTTCTATACTTGGTCACAGTCAAAAGGTCAAGAACCAACAAGTCAATAAGTTCCCAAGCTTCATATCGATATCACGTCACTWCCCTAACAAGTGGAGAAGAAGTAAGAAATAATTCACAAAAAAATTCTCAGCTGCTCACGGGAGTGGAATCTCRGCTAGGACTGGCGCTGTGGGGATGGGGCTCGTGGGACCAGAGCCCCAAGGCAGCTTCAGCTGCAGTGCCTGGCGCTGTCGGTGCGGCACGATACAGCACAATGCAGCATGGCATGGCACAGCACGATGCAGCGCGGTATAATGCAGCATGGCATGGCATGACACGATGCAGCGCGGCATAATGCAGCATGGCATGGCATGACACGATGCAGCGCGGCATAATGCAGCATGGCATGGCACAGCACGATGCAGCGCGGCATAATGCAGCATGGCATGGCACAGCACGATGCAGCATGGCACAGCACGATGCAGCGCAGCACAATGCAGTAGGATGCAGCACGACACAGCATGGTGTGGCACAGCGGCTGCCTTGCCTTCCACCTTTTTTTTTTCCCCTTTAACTCAGTGCAACAAAGGAAAGAAATATGAGGTAGAAAAACTGATAGTTCCCACTCTATTTGAATAACAAGTGAAAACTAAAAATACCTCCACTGCACGTTATTACCAACTGTATCACTGGGTTTTATAGTGACAGGACTGTGCTATAATTTCTGAGAAAACCTCGGCATAAAGCTCCATAAACCCAACCACTCCTGTAATGTATCACCTTATCTAGTGCACAATCATTTCCACAACTTTTCATGTTAGTATAATTTGTTCAAAAATGGTAATAAATATATCCTTGAAGTCAAATAAGAATCATTGCACAATCTACTGTAACTTGTTCTTACTAGTGACAGKTAATCTTGCACCAGGATCTCAAAGGCAATAAAGTAAGCAAACATTTTGGTGTTGTGCAATTACACCTGTTCACTAAGAGCTCGACTCCTTCCCTAATCAACAAATCCCTGAAAGCCGAGCTCTGAACGCCCTTTCAGCTGTGCAATCGCATCTGTGAGCAGTTCCCACCAAAGCAAGCAGCGATCTTCCAGCAGTGAGCGCAGGATCCTCTCTGTACTGAGCACAGCGGGCAGCAAGGCAGGGAGGGCCGGTGCCCCTGACTGCGGGTCTGGCTGAAGGAGCCGCGCAGGCGTCGCGGGCGCCGCGAGCAGCAGCCCGGCCACGAGGCCGCGTCGCCCTGCGCCGCAGCGCTCGCCGCAACGCCAGCGGCGCGGCGCTGCAAACCGCCCTGCRAGCAGGCTGCGCTCTGCCAGGACTCCGTACACCCAGCCTGCTCCAACGCCCAACGCCAGTTAACACAACCTGCACCCAAGCGCCCCACGGGCAACGTTCCCATTCTAGAGGAGGAAGAGCGAGACAAAGGCGGAACCGTGTGAACCCAGCGAGGGGCGCGGAGGGCCAGGCCGCTCCTCGCCAGGGCCCCGCGTCCCCCCGGAGCCCCGCGTCCCCCTCATGCCCCTTGCACAGACACTCGTCCTGCGGACGCAGCAGGGCTCAGCAGGACTCCRGCGAAGCACAGGGCTCTGCTCCACACGGCCCCTGCGCCGGCAGCACTGCCCTGGGGGCCGGCCCGGCGCCGGCCGCGCAGGGCTGCTCCYGAAGCGCTGCCGCCGCTTGCCTCCTTTGTTCAGAGCGCGAAGCTCCCTGCCAGCCGCTGGGGGCCAGCGATGCCTCCCTTGGCTTTCGGCGAGGAAAGCCTGGCTTTGCTGTTTGGGGACAGCTTTGCTCTTGCCACAGCCAGGCGCTCACCGCGATTGCTGCGGGAGCTAGGGGGCTTCCTGGGAGCAGCTGGTGGGGAGCTGCCGGCGCGCGGGCCGCGCCGAGGGGCTGGGAGCAGCATGCACAGCACTGCACTGCGCTGCACCGCGCTGCACCGYGCTGCACTGCGCTGCACCGCGCTGCACCCGCAGCTCAGGTCCTATGAGCTTCGTGTTAAGAATTTCCCAACAGCGACAGACTTGAGCTGCCAGGCGCAGGGAGACCGCGCACACCCAGCGCGAGCGGCCCCCGCACACAGCTCGGGACATTTGTTATCCCTTCCCTTCTTTAAGGAACGCTGGGGCTCGCAACCAGCCCTGCGACCCCAGCGCTGCTCCCGGACGGGCTGTGCGACGGAGCCCCAGAGCCTCCGCTCGCCTCGGTGGGCCTGGCCTTGCTGCACGCTTGCCACGTCTCCAGAATCACCTCCTGGTATTTTACAAGCTTATTATAAAAGGAAAATTAACCACAAAATCGAGGAATGCAACACCAAGGCTGAATTAAAACCACAAAACCCAGAGAATTCTGAACTAAATCAGAAGGCCTTGTCTTCGAGGCATCCCAGAGCGTCCTAATACTGCAGAGGTCTCAGCACAGTGATCTTACGTATCATATATGCTCTAATAAATAGGTTCAATGAGTTGAGTTAAGGGCAGAGTTTAACTATTAACTCCAAATTTCCTTGCTCTTATGGCTGTAAGTCAATCCCTTAATGTTACTTTAACACAGTTTCCGGCAATTGAATAAAATCTATGGTCAATATTACAACCCCTTCCTTCCTAAATGAAGGAAAATATACGTGTGATTTACATAAGAAATCATGGGAAATCCTGTGGCTGAGTGGGGATGACAAATGCTCAAGGCCTGATCGCCCTGGAATCCAAGCCGACCATTTGCTCAGGCCTTCATTATACCAACCTCAAAAACAGTAAAACTGGCAAAAATAGCGCTGCGCGGGTAGAGCTTTCAGCACAGAAAGAGTTAGCACCCAGAGAGGTTATCATACAAAGCTGTAAGATATAGCTAAAATAACACCACAAAAAAAAAATCAGATGACACAAAGAATTCTAATACTTTCCTTTTGTTAAGGTACAGTAACTGAGAATACAATGAAATTCTTCATGTTCAGTATCTCCCATTAGATCAATTAATATTCAGAGAAAGCCTTTAACATGAAGTTTAAATAATCATAGAAGGAGAAAAAGAACCACCAATGTTCTAGAAGCTTCTCTAGACCTTTCAATCAATTTTATTTATATGCAAAACCAAGAGAAACTCAGAAAAAACAAAGCTCCTCCTGATGCTAAAGCTCTCAATTTACTGACAGGCAAATGGCTTCATGCTGCCACTTAATCTCATTTCTTGCATAATGCCCTCTAATTAGCATATCAAAGTGAATTAATACTTCTAGGGCATTAGCAATGGGAAAATCTGCTCCAGGCTTCACAATAGCAGTTAAGCAAGAGCCAAGAAATCCTCAAAAACACCACAAACCACTTTGCATTGCAAAACTGTTCAATTTATTTATCCTCTCTCTCTAAACACTTTTACCGCACACTGTTTTACTACTGTTCACCAAACAAAATGATAATTGCCAAAGTTACCAGCATCTGTAATGCCTGTTTAGAATCTTAATTTAGATTGTATCCTTGAAGGTCTTTAGGTAGTTTCATCGACTTTATCAAAAAAAAAAAAAAAAAAAAAAAAAAAAAAAAAAA
>NW_020455865.1:599194-604972 GCF_003342845.1 Nothoprocta perdicaria
CTGTAATGCCTGTTTAGAATCTTAATTTAGATTGGATCCGTAAAGGTCTTTACTTAATTCCATCGACTATATCATATAAAATAAAATAAAAAAAAAAAAAAAAAAAAAAAAAAAGGATGTACTGAAAGACTATTATTCTTTAAAAAAAAATGTAATCGGGAAAACATTATTAAATTCCATTTCCACTTACAATAAATAATTAAAAATCAAATAATATATGAAAAAGCCACCTGCAGGACAATACAGAATAAGAGATTAGCTTTAAATGTTGATGCATGACTTAAGTATAGTCAAAGGTTTTGACCTGTAAACACATGATACCAAACCACCCCCCTTTCCAAGTGATTGATCTGTGGGAYGCGTGATATTCAGTGATTCATATATTGTTACAAGTTCATATGACTGCACAATATGCACTGAACTGATCTTTAATAAAAGAATTTAAAGTGGGATACTTAAAAAACTATAAAATGGAAGTATAGTATGATTTTTACTATGATTTATGCAAAACATGCTATTTTTATCAAATTCCTGAAGCAATAAACATTATAGCTGCTACACTCAGGCTTCAGACCATTTTTTTCTTTAAAAAATATTTTCAGCCTATTTCAATCAMCAATCACTTTATTTGCAAAATATAAACCATAATTTATAAGCAAGGACTAAAAAACCCTGAAACTTCATCATCTTAATGCCCTCCATAAATTTTTAAAAACAGAAAAACAGTATTAGGAAAACCCAGTGGTAAGACCAACGTAAGCCCACAGAAGGTAGCTGGAACACGAAGGGAAGGCTAATAACAAAGAGTCAAAGAAAATGCCGGGGTCAGCGGGGTTTTCTGCATTTCTGTATGCAACATGACAGCAAAAATAAAATATGGAGACAACAAATTAAATTATTATAGGTATTTATCTAGTACTTTGAGCCTTTCTAAAGAATGTGCATTCTTGAAAAATATATAGCAGTCAAGTATGAGGCTTCATTTCCTTTCATATTTAATTCCCTGTTTACTTCCCCTGTAAAGACAGCATTATGGAAGAGCTCTAATGTCCAGCTGAGAAGCACAATTCATCTGTTTGGCTGATGAACTACTCTAACTTTATAAAAGCATGAACTATAAGAGCTGACAGAAACTTTAATAATTTATATTAAATATTGATGTGAATTATTTACTCCATTCATACTTAAAGACATGAATTGCCTACCAGAGAAAAGCAAATGTGACAAAAGGTCAACACGATGGTGAAAAAAGGCAGGCTGTGTCAGGCATGTGTTATCTGAACCATGCTGATCACCTTGATAAGCGAATAGCATTAAACATGACTGCTGCGAAAACAAACAAAGCATTCCTGCCGGCGGCAGCGCCCGCGCCCGCGCAGCAGGCAGCCGCAGCCGCGCCGCTCGCGCCCCTTTCCACTTATTAGCACACAAATTTATTAGCCATTCTGATTATTCACAAAAACATTCATCAAACCGTCATACGTAGGACGCTCCAGGAATTGTAAAACATTCTCAAAAATCTAAAAAATTCAGGACAGATACAAACCGGACTGTCTTGATTTACTATGTAATTATTAATATAGCCTTCTTATGTATTTAAACATTGTATTACATTTGAAAATTTAATATGTGTAATTCTGCTTGCATTTGTCTACATTAGACTGCAAATATAATCATATTAATGTTTCACACAAATCAATATTTGAATTGAAAAAAGACAGCATAGTATCCGCATCATGCAACTTGCTATCTTTCACCAAATGCTGTAGAAAGGAACAGAGCTCGATAAATGTGTTAAATTCGGGGGGGGAAGGATCCTCTTGGATTCATTACCTGCTACTATGAGAATTTATTTTGAATGCAAAAATTCCTTAACTTACAATGAGTATCCTAAAATACACCACACAGTAGCCCCTATCTTTTAATATTTTCGAATAAGCAAGTTTGTATCAAATTCAAAAATAAAATGAAGCACATGAAAAACAGCTGTAAAAATAATTTTCTGCTGCTACTCTAAATTAGTATTGACAACTAGAGTCACGGAAGGGGGAAAAAAAAATGAAAACACAGATCCTTATATTCGAGTTGAAGATTGTGATTTAAATATAGCAAAGAGCACTGACGACGGTGTGGTGTAAAGGAAGTGTAGTTACAGGTTCTCTAGGACAAAGTATCGTGAATTAGCRAAAATAATCCCCAAAGCTGCCTGTTTTCTTAACCACAGAAAAAGCCTGTTAGAAATCCACCATGGAAATAGATTTTTGATGATGACTGTATTTGAAACAGATGACAAAATGACAATCAGATACTTTATTCAAATTATTTTGTCCTGGTAGGACATTTATGAAGAAAAGCAATGCCATTACCATGAGGGGACTGTAAATGCACTAACATTCTACTGCACGTCATCATTTGGAATACACTTACCGGCAATTAAAAAAAAATCAAAAGTAAAACCAATGATTTGATGGGGAAAAAAAAAAAAAGCATACTGAGCCATAAGCTAGGCAGCAAAAGCCAAAAAATTTAAACTGAAGAAAAGATGTATGCACATAGTACACAATGCTGACTTCCTTATGTAGTCAAGGTAAATCCAAAATATGCACTTAGCAGCTTGATAAAAACACCAGGACATGACACTATAYAGAAATTGCAAATAGCTACACTGAAGACCACTATCAGCACAATTAATACTTAGAAATAGCTTACACAGCGTGCATGCCTATATTTATATGCACACTACCGGTGCCATTTCATTGTTCCAAGCGAATCTTTTAATGTTCAGTTAAGATTGCTAATATTGCATAATATTACATATTATTGCAAGTTGTGGGCACTGAATGATAGTTTGCACACACTGAAAAGTTGAAACATGTAAGGAAGCAATCCTCCAATTCAATTTTTAAATAACCACAGTAAAAAGGGGGAGGGGGAGAGAGAATATTTTCAGATTCTTACAGCRGAAAAATATCAAAAATAAGTCCCTCAAAAGCCGGTTACTAATGGGAAGTTTAAGGATTTTGCAGCGTACTGACAAGGGGCGTTTCTCAAACTATCAGTCCATTTCCATCGATAGGGAGCTCTGCAGCAGTAAGGGCACACACGATACAGCCCTTAATCATCGGAATGGCATTGCATGGCGAGGTACAGTGGTAGCAATAAAACTAAAGGTTTTAGCCTACATGGGGAACAGCAAGGAATTAGCTTCCTGGTTAACTTCACTATTAGCCTGGCTTTTGAATCCATTTTTTTTTAATTCATTCTTTGAAACAAAACTCTGCATGAGGGCAGATCATTTTTAATGAACATTTTCCTCCTCTCTCTTTAGACATAAAAAATAGTTCAACCAGCCCAACCAGCCAAGCAGGCCTTTCTCTTCCCCTGCGGACACCTCCTGCAGTCGAGAAGTTCATTAAGTTTTATGATCTTCCCAAGTCAGTCCTGCTTAGAAGCCTCACAAAGGCCACAAATCTGGCAAACCATCATGTATGCCATTAGGCTTTACTAGTAAATGAATGCTATTTAGGGTTTGTGGTGACAGTAAATTAGGGTTTGGTTGGCAGCTATCACTGTAGCTGGTGGATTTTTTTTTTTAATAAATAAATAAATAAATGTGTATACACACACTTCTTTTTTTTTTTTAATAAATGTTTGTTTATATTACTGATTTTTGAAGACGAAACCAAATCATCTATCAGCACAATCCAGGACTTAATAATGTCATTCCACTGGGAAATAATTGCAATTCCCCTACCATTTTAAGACTGTAAGAATTCATATATTTTCATTTCTATCTCCATGAGAATAACCAGTACCTCAGGTATAGCAATGTATTAATGCAGAGCTAATCAAATTACAATTCTGAAGGATTTTTTAGTCTGTCAATAGCAAATATTTAAAAAAAAAAAAAAACACAGAGGCACAAATGGTTTTTTGATCCCTCCTGGTAGGCACGCGAGAAGACAGATTGCTGCACAGGTATGCAACAGATGTGACTGCGCATTAAGAATGTARCTTTAAGACTTCCAAGTGACACCTCAGAGAACAGACAAAATATAACAAAATACAGTCAATAGACTGTCGCTTGCTTATGTCCGTATGTCCGTATGGAAGGGCTGCAGTAAAACCTGAGTCTCTCTTTTCCTTTGAACTAATTAAAGAAACAAGTGGCAGTTAGTTGTGTTCATGAAAACCATGCTACCTTGTGGTTGCCTCTAGGAATGCAGATACCACTCTATTAATATTTGTAAAGCTCTTACATGTATTATGCAGCACTTYGGAAAACTGAAAGAAATGTCAAGCTACATTCAGTAGAACCACTTATTTGCTCTGTACATGGTAAATACCTCACAGGGGAAAAAAAAAATATCTCCAGTGCCTCCCCCTAAGCTGGACGG
This sequence comes from Nothoprocta perdicaria, assembly GCF_003342845.1. Classification (NCBI taxonomy): domain Eukaryota; kingdom Metazoa; phylum Chordata; class Aves; order Tinamiformes; family Tinamidae; genus Nothoprocta; species Nothoprocta perdicaria. The sequence goes on from NW_020455865.1 coordinate 603,592, forward strand.
GAAGGAAGCTCCTGCAGAACCAGAAACCCGCCTGGGACCCCAGCACCGGAGATGTCCTCACGTCTTCTGCTACTGTCGTCTCCCCAAGTGCTCGCTGACTGCACTGAAAACTACGGCAATATAAAACACAAGGGTAATTTGTGATAAAAATTAAAGATTGCACTACTTATTTCAGAACAGACATGACTGTGATCACACTTTACGCAAGGGCTACAGTCTCCCTTCTCAGCGCTCCCCTTCTCCCGGGAAGCAGAGATACAGCCACGCGTGCAGCTCCCTCGGCCAGCACCAAGGTTCACGTCGGTTCTGGTTATCCGGAATCCAGCGAGGGAGCGTGACCCAGCTGCAGCCCCCCGATGCATTTGGGCCAAAAACACTGACGAGGCCGGGGGGCGGGGGAAGCTCCCGGCTTTAGTGGCATCTCCCTGTTTACCCTCCAGTCCGGAATTGTTGGAACCGTTTCCGACGAGCGCAGGCCAAAGAGAACATGCTGGGATTTATTTTCACTTTTGCTTTGCATCAGCCCGGTAACTGCAGCGCAGGCAGACATCTGCGCTGGAGCAGAGTCCCGCGCAGCGCAGGGTCCCCTGCAGGGACACTTTGGGTGGGGTGTGGGCCGGTCCCCATCAATCACGGGAGCATCGATGGGTGCCTCCCGCGCGGGCCGCGCGCCTCGGGCCCGCACTCTTTGTTGCTTCAGAGCTAGTTTACAAAGGAGAGAACTTGCAAACTTGGCTCCGCTGCCGGGAGCACAAAGGCAGGATCTCCACTTACAAGTTATCATCGAAACACCCCAAAACGTTTCAAACCACAGACCTCTTGTCAGCTTCCCTCTCGCCTGTGCAATAGCAGCAGCCTCAGCAAACACCCCGTGCCAGGAATCCCAGTTTCTGAGAGGCTGTTTTTCTCTTCTCGGCTGCCCTCTGACACGCGGCCGGCCACGCTTCCCTTGCAGGACGGCGGGCTAAGCCCCGCGCGAACACCGCGCTGGCGGACCCGTGTCCGCCGTGACTGGAACTGCTGCTGCAGCAGCCGAGCCCCCGCGGGCTGGAGGGCAGCGCCAGGACGGACGGCACCGAGCGGAGGCGCGAGACATGCGGGGGGCCAGTGCGGGCCGCGAGTGGAGCTGCATCGGCACCGGGTCAGCACCGTGCCGGCACCGCATCGGCACCGGGTCAGCACCGTGCCGGCACCGCATCGGCACCGCGCCGGCAAGGGGCAGCACGAGCAGCCCGGCCCGGCGGCGCGGCACCGAGCCGAATCAATCTTAATATTCGCCACGCAGTCAATACCCTGGTGCTCAGCTGTCAGCACAGCTGAAGTGCATCCCCGGCAGCAAAATAAACCCTCGGACATAAAGTGAGGTAATTCACTCGCAACA
>NW_020455865.1:605613-606863 GCF_003342845.1 Nothoprocta perdicaria
GCCCGCGCCTTCCCCGCGCGCCATCGGCCCGCGCCGCCGCCGCGCGGCCCCCGCGCCCATAAGTCACCGCCCGCCCCGCTCCTCTCCGCGATAGCAGAGCTGATTTATTAAGGAGAAGGGCCAACTTCCCGAGTTCACATTCTTTGTTTTGTATTTACTGTGATTTAAAACAGCGAGGGTTTTCCCCCTGCAGCAATATCTTGTCAGCTTTGTAATTCATCTGCCGCCGCGCCGGGGGCAGAGAGCAGGAACGACAGAAAGTTACACTTGCTAGCGAGAAGCCGCGGCCCCCCGCAGCACGGAGAGGTGCCGCGGGAGCGGGCTTCGCGCGGGGTCAGCCAGGCAGCGTCCCCAGGCACGGAAACGAGAGTGGGGACAGCAGCAACAGCCCTCCGCGCACCAGTGCAGCAAAATGCAACAGAAAAACGGCATAAGCATCGCCTGCTCCTGTATTTATTTTATATAGCTTAAAAAAAATCATTAAATAGCAACTTTGATTCTGCCTGCGCTGCTTGCAATTTCCCCGACAGCGTTAAGAAGTTGCTCTAATTGTGAGACTCCGAGTCTGCACAGAGGAGCAGGAAGGAGAGAAACAAAAACCACACACACAAAAAAAAGACAAGGTTTAATTAGACGAAACCAACTTTGCTTGTGCCTCATCCAGGCTTTGGTCAGTGATGGTCATGATCTGATGGAGGATGTCGCCGATGTCCTGCTTCCTGCCGTCGCCGTCTGCCCCTTCGTGTCCGTGGGGAGGAGGCAGAGCCATGCCCCCCTGCACCGAGTGGCCAGCCAGGTTCACGCCGGCCAGAGTCTGCAGCATCCTGGACTGCTCATCCATCCCTGGCGGCGCAGCCGGGGAGCGCCCGCGCGGGCACGGCCGAGCCTCGCCGGCGCCGACGGAGGCGCGCGCCTCGCCGGCACAGCGCCCACGGAGCTCTGCCTCGCGCTCACTGCACTTCCTCGCCGGGAACTGCCTTCTTGCACACACGCACGAGAGAGGGAAAAAAAAAAAGGAAAAAGAAGAAAACCAAAACAGCAACAACAACAAAAAAATCAGTATTTGTGTGACCGGTTCTCAGTTGTTTATTCCACTCTCTTCTCCTTCCCAGCGCAGTAAATCACTCTCTTCTTTAGTTACAATCTTCTTTCATCATCGTAATATTTGTGGCTTGGATAAATGAGTTGATAAGGTTTCTTTGCAGTTTTCTTTCCTTGGCTACAATCTTCTTCCAAAGCTTTTTTTTTTT
>NW_020455865.1:608773-628773 GCF_003342845.1 Nothoprocta perdicaria
GCCCTGCGCGGAGGTTGTCCTGTGGCTCAGCCGAGCTCGGAGCTCCGCGCGGGCGCCGCCACAGCCCCGGCCGGGACACGGCGGGAGGCTCSTGCGCTCCGTGCCGGCTCGGCAGCGCGGCCTGCAGCCCGGGCCTGCCCCGGCCCCGGCCCCGCGAGGCGCCCGCGCCTCTCCCGCTGCGCCACGGGTGTCGCCGCCCGTGGGGTGCCCTGGGCCGGGCCAGCAGCAGGGCCTCTCTGCCCGAAACCTGGCCAGCGGAGGAGCCTTCTCTGAAAAGGTGCCTCTGAGAGCGTTCCCAGCGTCTTGTGTCATGTTATTTGTGCGTGTGTCTGTTGGGGAGATTTATTAAGCCATGGTATTGCTTGTTCRTTGTCTATGAGTTGCATTTCTTTTATTACAGGAGCATAAGCCAAATCACTACCTTGATTCCTTATTGCTCCAGAGGTGCKGTCTCTAAATCAGTAACTCTGAAAACACAACAAACTGTCTTAGTGGTATTTAGTGCGCCCTTGGAAGAAAGGGCAACAATTGGATAGTTAATAGTATTGGTAAGCGAAACTAGGTATATAGAGTGAAGTTGCCGTAAATTATTATTTGAAAGGAGAGACTCCRTTGGAAAAGACAAAGAAAAGACTCTGTTGGAAACAAAAGGATTCTTTAAAATAATTGGAGTTAAATTCTCATAATTATCTCTTTTTCTGTGTTCCTTTTATACCCCTGTACCGCTAAGTGCGTGCATTGCAGTAGGCTTTATTCATGACAAGGTCCTATGTTCAGAGCAGAAATCTCATTTATCAGTAAGCTTTTGGTGCAGGCAAAATGAACTCTTCATATCAGGTGCTTGTAAAGGTGATTCTCTCTCATCTAAGGCCACAGAGGACTGAAACGTGGTACCACTGTGAAGAGTTTTACCTGGGAAGCAAGCACAGGTAGAAAGGATTAGTGTATGTTTGAAAACTACTTACCTATACCCATTCAGAACAAGCTACAAAAATAAGTTACCTGGAAAAGAAAAGCATGCTGTTGGTGACATGCTTTTTTTCCCAATAGCACTGTTGTAAGACAGGAATTTAGAATGTTATTCTAATCTGTGCTGGGTAATTGGAGTGACGATAGGATTTTTCAGTTAAAAACTTGGTCCTATGGTTGCCTCAAAGTACTGAAGTTGGGAGATTAGGCTAATGAAGGGCTCAACAAATACAGGTTTCTGTTGTGTGGCTGGGTAACTAACGGGTTTCAGCTGGATGAACCAGGTGCATCTCAGTGTAATGGAACTGTGAGTAGGTAACTGGAAGAACTGTGAGGGTGGCCTTAAAAAGTCTCCTCCTGTCTCATTCAGTAAATGCACCAGCAACGGAAAAAAGAAAAGAAAGATTTCACATCAAAGCTTTCTGTTTTGGTTGGATTGAAGTTTGTGCAGGGAACATGAGGTGTTTGTAAATTTTGTTTACTTAGTTGTTTTTAGGCTCCTAAATACTACAATGAGATGAGACAAAACATAAGGTYTAGTCTAACATTTGAGGATTTTGAGCCTATATGCTTTTATCCTTATCTTCACAAATAAGTGTTTCATTCTTTCAGGTTCAGCTTAGGTAATACTGAAGTTTAGTAAATTGTCTTCAGAGCATCTTGGGCATGCGAATGAAAAATCATAGTTCCAGGTCAAGTTATTGTGCTGTTGTTGTAAGTTTTCAGCTTTCTGTCCAAGGAAAAAGGCGTTAATTCGTTTGTTAGGAAACCCCCAAAGTAGAGGCGGTTTCACCAGGTTACTGGTAGCGATGACTGCCTTTCTTTAAGTTAAAGTGTTCAACAATAAAGATGAAATAGAAAATTGCAACATGTTATTTAAAACATCCTCCATTTTACTTTGTTGTTTTAAAATCAGCTTCTACCTGTGAAAAACAAAGTCAAGTACTCTTATTTTTCTGGGCAGTAATTTCTGATTAACACCTCTAACGTGAGATTGGGCAGTAGTAATTTCAGTATGTAGGGTCTTGTCAATGTGATGATGTGACGTGGTACATGTAACATGTGTTAATGCTTGCTAGCCCATACGAAAAAAAAGAAGCATAATCATCATTAAAAATTAAGCAAAGTGTTTGCACATATTTAGATTAGGCAAAAACCAGGCAAGATGCAGCTTTTCTAAACTGCTTCTATCCAAGCCATTCAGTACAATATCAGAATGAAAAATGACAACACTTTGTCATCTGTTCAAATTGATATTGCACTCTTTGCAGTGACAGCTGAAAAGGCCCACAGGTGCCATATAAAGAGGTGACCATGTTGTCATATTTCATTTAGGCATCCCTCTGCAAAGCCATAATTACCTAATTAGGTTGTTAATTAGGAGATTAGCATTTCACTATATTGATAGAATGCTCTTTGCAGGCATGAGTCTAGATACAGATTTGTCTGCCCTAATTTATAATCTCTGTATTTTTATGCACTTATTTCCTTAAAATCTTGATGCAGAATACCTCTGGTTAGCTGGCTAAGCTGGTTAGCTGAGGATTAGCTTCTCAATCTGTTCAAATGAAGATTTGACAAGACCAGAGGACAATTAGCAGGCTGCTTGTTTGTAAACTCCCTCCTTCTCTAAAGCTCAATAAATAAAGTATTGGAGGTGGTATAATTTGTATTCAGATTGGTATGACAACAAAAATATAGCCAAATTCCAAGCAGTTTGTAAATACAGAATAACATCTAATGCCAAATTGATTTACAGGTTTGTAAACCAGCAAAGTATTGTTGGAAGTTATATATAATGTGGTGTTCTCTCATCATAATTTTCAAATTTCAGTTTCACTCATGAAAGAGCACCTCTTTAAATGATTAATATATTTACTTTTTAATGATAGGACRCAAAGCGTGAGTGACAGCTTCTCTAAATAAGTATTCATTCTTATATGTACTTGAGCTTGCATTGAAATATCAGGTTGAATTTTCATATTTTCGGTTCGCTTTCCTTTATCCTGCATGCACAGGAGTCTGTCTGACATTCAAGGATTTTGATTATTTGTACTGCTGGAAATGTAGATAACCAGAACCATTTCTTCCACGAGTGCAGACAGAAGTTAACTGTGAAATTATTTCATATAACCTGAGTCATAAATTTTGAAGTATATTCTCACCATTCTATTTCAGCTTGTGTAATGTGGGGGGAAAAATCAATTCTTTATTCTAATCCACCCGTTTTTTTCATTAGTCTTTAAAATTACTTTAAAGAGCTGCAGTCAATGAGAGGTGTTTAAGCCCAGTGACTGTGGAAGCCCTTGAGCCGTGAGATGCCGTGTAATGTTCCGCAGCTCTGGCAGCCTGCTGGATTTTGAGGTTGTTGGTAATTGTTTTGGATCCAGGTTGCTCACTGTTGCAGTTGCATCTCTGCTTGAGATATTTTCCTGTATACTTAATGGTTTATTTTTTAATAATTAATTCAGAGGACCAGTCAATTTATATATTTTTCTCTGAAAAATGCGAGCTGTGATTGTGACACATTCTTTGCAGTATAACAGAGAGGGTTTTTTTTCCCTACTTCTCGGTTTGTATTTTTTGCAATTAGAGAGGAAAATGACCTTGCAGGATTTGGCTGGAGGAATTTTCTTAAAAGAAAAAAATTGCTCTGGTGCAGCGGCAGCCGGGAGGTGCGCATTCAGCCGCTCCTCTTGCCCCATCTCACGCTTACTCCAGTACCTCTGACACTCGGTGTAGGATGACACAGATCTAAAGCTAAGCATGTTTTCAGGACATGCATGGGGCTTTTCAGCGTTGAAGAAGATGAGAAAGCTTTACTTTTGTCTAAATAAATGCAGTATRGTAGAAGAACAGGGAGGTCTTGAGAACACTTAAAAACACAGACAATAAAATTGCCTCCCTGAATTTGGGTGTGTTCATCTGTGTGTTTAAGATAGAGTCTGCATGAGTAGATATCATCTTTTTAGGACCTCTGTGTCATCTACTGAGAGCTGAATAATTTTTTAGAACATTCTGCATTATTTACTGTGTGCCATATTATGGATGAGGGTGATCTGCATCACAGCCTTCCTTCACTTGCTCTGAAATCTATGGATGCTATAAATTTAGCAGTGTGTTACTGGAAGAGGAAAACTTATCATAAAAATAGTGACTGCGATCCAACTGTGCCTTAGGCACAAAGTTCCTGTGAAACCTGGCAAGTCCTGCTGCCTCTTGATGGTGCCGTTTACATCTTTGAGGATGTTATTTCACTGCACTGGGAAGAACAGGTGGTTACATTCCTGGTGAGGGAGCATTCACGTCCACTGTGCCRATTAGGTAATATGTAAGAAAGTAAGATGAACAAATAATGACAAAGGACAAAACAAAGGAACRACTTGGCTCTGTCCGCTTGAGTTGTGGACCACGGAAAATATTTGCTAATAAGTAGCATATGATTATAATATTATTTATGTATGATGTGAAATCCAGTTTAAGGCTGCATAGGTTTCACATTGATACTTTCTTTTTTGTGTGTGTTTGTATGGAATGTTTGAATGTTTGAAATATTTAATAGTAATATGATAGCATAGTGCAAGTATTAGAAGAAATTTATTTTTTTTTTTGTAACTGAAGAATCTGTAAGAAGCTGCTGGTGTGAAAGTCAGGTTAAATTCGGTCACTACAGAAGCAACGTGATAGTCAAGAGTGGATATAAGAACCCTGGAAACCGTGGCTGACAAAGTCAGGTAGATCTACAAGGTGATCCTTGCCTGAAGTTTTGCTGATATTGATGACACCAAGGGGTAAAACGTATTCATGAAAGTTTTGTAAAACTGAGCTTTGATTCAGAGTTTGTCAGTGTGCTTCAGACCAGATCTGGGTCACCTTTATCAAAAGGAGGAGCCATTTGGAATTGTGTAGGTAGTCCTGAAAYCTGGCATAAAACCCTGGACTGAATTTTTGTATGTGATTTGAGGTGGGGGAGCGAGTTGGCATTATAGAATTTAGGGGAGAAGTGTTTACATTGTAAAATTGTAAAGAAGCTTTGGCAATTCAGCACACCAACTGCTAATAACATGAAGTCGGGGTGCAGAGCATAAAGGTAAAAATCTCGCATCTGCTGTTACATGTTGTTAACTCCCATAGCAGACATTAAATCATTTCAAGTACAATAATAGTGTGGGAGGTAAATTAACTAACCATTAACAATCTTATAAATACACAATTAACATGCCAACATTTATATGACACATTGATGGGCCAGCAGTAATTTTTGATTGGGAGTTTGCAGACCTTTCAGAAGCCTGAGGCTGTTGCTTATTTAACCGAGCTCTCGCTGTTGCAGGTGAGCGTGGCCTTTTTGTAATACTGAGTGAGGTGTAAATACTTTAAAGAGCATCCTCGGAGTGCAAGCTCAAAGCAATTTCTGTTTGAAATATCCGTGCTTGAGCCCTAATTGAGTGTATATGTTTGAATTGAGATGACGCTGGTCAGGCTGTTACTGTCTAAAGACCCTTAACAGGTAAATTACAGCAAGAAGTTTCCTTGTAGTGGGAGGGCTGCCTTATGACCGTGATTTGAGCCTGGTGAGAAATCCCTAAGGGAGAGCAGGCTGCCTCCTGCGATGAGGATAACTGGGAAATGGAGCTCGGATGGTGGCCTCCTTCGTCGTGAGGGCACCCTTGGAGATCTAGCGCAGCCSCTGCGCCAGGCAGGGTCCACCAGAGCAGCTTGCTCAGGGCCTGTGCAATCGGGGTTTGGATGTTGATGGCCAGTGTTAGCTAGTAGCATAAGTTATTACCATGTGTGCCAGCAATAGCATGTTAGTAATAAGCAGCATGACCACTTTCTCCATCAGTCTTCTGTTCCTTCTTGCTGCTCTGTCTGCTCTTTTGTTTTAGTATATTTGAATGTCTGGTATTTTAAAAARCAAAAAAGACACAAGCTCTCATAAAAGAAATACTTGGGGCAATGTCTGCAACAAAGCCTAAAATGCTGGAGGATGTAACATCCGTTTATTGCCTGTTCTGGTTATTGGATGCTGGTGTTYGCCAGTGGGGAGGGCACTCATGGGGTGAGTTGCAGCTGAGACCGAGCAGGAGGCTTTCAGCAAAGCCACAATTTTGCTTTTGTTACCATTAGATGAGTGTCCAAATAAGTATTACTTTTGCTTTTAACTATGTAAATGCAGGAGCTGCTCAGCGAACCTCTGTGTGTTGATACACCTTTTTCCTCAGAGGTGTGCTGGGAAATGATGAATGTGCTTGCTGTTCCCAAACAAGCAAGACCCAAACAAGTCTGATGCTTCTTTTCACTTTGTTCTCTAAAATCTGTCAGGAAAAGCCCACTGCTTTTACCAGGTTTTCATGGGAGAGCCCTTTGTCGGGTRTAAAACCATTCTTTCTGCTTTGGTGTTTTCTTTTTGCCTAGGGAAGTTCTGCAGACAGCAGTGATAGGAAAGTGATCGGGCTTTTTGTTACTGGTCTTTGTTCAAAATACTGAATGCATTTGTTTCTACAGCTGGTGTGTGTGTGTGTGTATATATATATATTTGCCTCAGATTTGGAGATGATTAGGAAAGCAGTGGGGATTTGGAACACGTGAAGTCTATTTCTAGTCTTGTACCTGTCTGTGAACATTGGTTTAAAGCYCCCCAGCCTCCCTCTTGCCCAGGTTTCACAGTCGCTTGGAGCTGCCCGAGCAGGTCCCTGGTGCAGGGAGGCCCTGGCTCTCCTGCTGCCCACAGATGCTTTTGGAATTGGGAACTTCAAACTGTCCTTCAGAACCACTGTTCTTGAAGTGAGTTGAACAGGGGCCATCCAACCTAAGTAAAATGGAGCTGAATTTAAGTAATTCKGTGTACAGAACTGAATCAGTTAAGTTTTGTCMAGCCAAAATATTTTATTTTGTATGTTCTTTGATTGTATTGTTTGTTTAGGGGGCTTGCTTTATTTGTTTTGGTAAAATGCTATRTACCTTCTGTTTCTAGGTACATACATCCATGGAACAAGATGGAGAGAAGATAGTATAGCGGAGCGGCGTGCTCGTGGGCAGGATGGCTTTCCTGGACAACCCAACAATTATCCTTGCTCATATTCGGCAGTCACATGTGACCAGCGATGATACAGGGATGTGCGAAATGGTCCTCATAGATCATGATGTTGACCTAGAGAAGTTTAATCCCTCATCAACATATGGGGACAGTTCAGAAACACAGGGAAGCAATGGTGAGACTCAGGGCTATATCTATTCCCAATCAGTCGATATTACCTCAAGCTGGGACTTTGGAATTAGAAGACGATCAAACACAGGTAAATGAAACTTGCAGCAAAAACACTAATAACTTYTTAAATTCAGTTGCTAATAAACCAGTTTGCATAGCGCAATCAGAGCAGGTGAAACACCTGACATGTTTTTTGTGTGTAACACGGGCACCCTTTTTTCTTATAGAAGGACCTGTGGCTTTAATGTGCTGTAAAATCAATTTCAACTGTTGTGTTATTTAAATCATCTATACAGGAACTTTGTCTTTACAACTTCAACTTTTTCGTAATGAAATTTGCTTAGTCAAAAATATGTGATCAGCTTTGTTATTTGTGTTGTTAATATCTAGAGAATTATTAATTTCTGGACAATAGGTCCAGAAACAATAAGTGTTTTCTAAGGAATATCCATCTATTGATACATCTAATCAGTTTTTTATAAAAAGGAAGAATTAAGTTTATCAGCTGATGAAGCAAATGACCAGTCTTTACCTTGTCTTCTGAAATCTTACATTTAAGGAAATACTAGCTAGAAATGAATAAAAGAATCTGGAATATATAATATATATATGTAAGAAGACTGATGAGGTGTAGTCAATACTGCTCTTTTTTTTCTTGTTACTCTGTGTGTGTGTGTGTACGTATATTTCGAATTATTTCTGCAGGTATTATAACACCACCTAGAGCTCAGAAAAAAAATCTGTGTTCTGCCTAACTAGTAAAATGCTTCATTAAATACCTTGAGATATCTTTTACAAATGAAATGTTGTCAAAGTTATAGAAATCGCAAGGCACTGATGTTTTAATAAAGAGAGTTATCTTTGGAAATGAGCTGAATATATAGATTTGGAACCTAGTACGCTGAAACCAATTAAAGATATGGTAAGTAGTGGGCCACACATGGCTCTAGATACTGCATTTCTATTGAAAAAAAAAATCTGCTATTGTAATAGGTATCACTGAGTTTTAACAGTGCAGAAACATTTTAAATCAGGATTGTTTGGCACAAAAAACRTCTACTCTTACAAGTAAGCATTTTAAAGTGCATTCATTAACCTCAGTATGAGGTTAAGTATGCTTAGTACATTCTATAACTTGGGCTGTTCTTCTTAATATATAAGGTCTTCTTTATTCTCTGTTTTTATAACCTGCTAAATAAAATAATTTGTGTTTTGTGTTGTCTTTTACTGTTGCTTCGGGGTGGAAGATAGTTAAAAATTATCTTGTGCAAAGCTAATTTGTAGTAAAGTACTTTACCAGCATCATACTTGTTTGATACGTTGTAGAAATAATGTGCCATTATTTCTGTCGAAATGTAGAGACCATACTGTCACTGTAGAGACCATGTCACTGTAGAGACCATACGAGTATGAGTTGTCCCTTGTGTGGGTGTGCAGATTTGAATAAGAATTTACTTGCTTTCTGTTGTCCGGGTTGTGCCCCGACTGGGAAGGGCTGCAGTGAGTGGACCCGCTTGGGGACGACCCACGGCGCCGGGCACCCGTGGCGGAGCAGCCGCTGCCCAGAGCTGCGTCCRTGGCAAGAAGCAAAGGCTCCTTCCCAGTCCAAGTGACAAGAAACAAAAGCTCAGCTGCTTGCTAATATTTAATGAAATGAGTTACATGTGGGCAGCGACATTTTTGACATAGCTTTAAAATTAATATGCTTGTGAGAAGGAATCTTAAGTAATTCTGACTCCTAATAGGTACGGATAATCACTACTGATAAGATGGCAAAAAGGGAGACACTGCCCTTCTCTTTATTTTTTTTTCCCCTCACAGAGGGTAAAACACACAGATATTTAGGCCCTGGCCTCATGCTGATGTAAACGAGTTATGAAATGAGGCCCCTATTTGTATCTACCTTAAACTACCTGCTAGTATTTGTATCTACCTTAAACTACCTGCTATCAGCTAATAATTTAGCATTTTAGAGTCTCTTCTAAAAACTCATGTTAGTGAATGGTCTCAGTACATCAAAATTGCAGAAATATCCAGCAAATTGTTTTCTCAGTGATCAACGTTATTAGTCAGACTTTCTAGTCTAACCTGCTTTCTTATTTTAACCAGTGCAATAAAGCATCTGCTTATTCCTGGTGGTCATGTTTGTGGGTAGCTTCCACCAGGGTGGGTATTTGCCAGTCTCCTGAGAGAGATCTGTTAACAAAGAGAGAATTTAAGGTATCATCGGGACCCTTGGTCTGTAAGTTGTTTGATATTTTAGCTGTTTAAGGCATTTTTTTTTTCAAAACGTATTTTGAAGATTGAGTCAAAATATATGTAAAAAATGTTATATTCATTTTAATATTTGACTAATGTTGTGAAGATACAAATCATTYATTTTACTACCTATAAACTGTTTCAGCACACTGAAGAAAAAGCTATGCTAATTTATATAGCTTTGACATTTTATAATTTTCATGATTTTTAGATAAAGGATTTTATATTTAAAACTTTAATAGTCTAGTCTGAGTTCATTTATCTTTAATTTTTGAAACGGGTAGAGTAATTCATAACAGTAATTTTATTCCTGTAATGTAATATTCACTTCAGTTCATTTGTGCATTAAAATTCCTTTAAGACCGTTATTAATGATTTATATAATGAAATGTCATATTAATCACGGAAGTTTTCACATTTTATTATTCTCTTCCATGTTAATACTATCTTTATGATCTCTATTAATGTTTTATATCCTCTAATTTCAATTATAAATCAAGAACATTTTCATGTTTTTGTTGGTATTTGCTTTTCAGGGGTGCCACCTTTAAAATTTTATGACTTTTTTCCCCTACATATGCAGTATAAAACATCTTTATTCATATAAAGGTAGTTAATTATGTCTTTGTTTATAGTAAACTTTCATTGACAAACTTATAGTTGTAATATTTCTTTTCAAGCTCAGAGACTAGAACGTCTGCGGAAAGAGAGACAAAATCAAATAAAATGCAAAAATGTTCAGTGGAAAGACAGAAATACTTCTTACTCAGGTAAAAAGAAAAGATCTTCCATTTTCCTACTCTGTTTATTTCTGCTTTAGATATTAGATTATAGCATTTTCCATTTTTAATTCTCACTTGAACTCTAGCACATAGAAAATACTAATTATTGTATTTGTTTTCCATACCCCAGTTGCGTGGTTCCTTGGTGCTTTATTGGGGTGGTGGGTGATAGCCAGAAGCCTCCCATTCATTTCCAGCTCTGGCAAGGACGTTCTAACTTACTGGTAAAGGCAAAATGCAGATAAAATGTTTAGTTTGGTCTGAACTCATTAGAGTAACTGCTTTACTTTTTTGCAGTGTAATTTATTAATGCAGTGTATGTGGATTTTCTCAGCTTGGGCATCATTATTCATTTTTTAAGATTTTCATAATCAAAATAAGAAATGCAGATAAAGTTTTCAGTGTTATTGTGAAATATTTAAGGAGCAGTCAAGCAATAGGACTTGGTTGTCTCCTTGCTATATTGGCAGGTGATGGGCAAGTGTCTACATTCAAAATGTAGAATCATTATGTCCATGCAAGTTAGTGTTTTCAAGCAGTTTCCAGTAGCATCTGGTATACAGACTATAATCTTTTTTTGTTATTATTTTTTAAAGAAGATTCTTATCTGGATGGGGGGAATTTAAGATATGATGTATATGTAAGATCTCCTTTAACAGAAGCATGATAAATGCTCCCTTAGCTTAACCGTGTCTTGTACTCGTATCGCCAATTTCTCAAGTGARTATGCCTTTTTTAAAATTGTGTAATTAACCATTTCTGACTGGATGTGCTACATAGCTTAAATTATAATATATGAAATGAAAATTCTATCCCAATTCTCTTATTTCACAGCTCAAGCTCGTATCATTCTCACTTGTATGTAACACACATTGAAATCTTTGTATGGTCTGTCATGCCTACTTCTTTCAAAATGTGTGTATATCTTAATGAGGTCTCCATGTAATCTCCTTTTTGCCTAAATCCTTGTATCTTCCTGGCTGTCCTTTGCAGAACTCTCTCCAGTTCTGTAATATCTTTTTCTGAGTGTGAATAAAGCTGCTCACATGAGCAACACGGTTGCACTAATCCCCACTACAGTGTTCAGCATATGTTTGATACCTCCGTTTATGCATTCTGCAATGTTTTGCTTTTCTGTGTCTGTGAGCACTGGTGTAGGTTCTAAAGTTTAATCCACTATAATCTCCAACTCTTTTTGTGTGATGATTTTTAGAATTTGGCCATTGTAAGGTGTAATTCTCCTTTCTTATCCCTAACTACATATATATTTTTATATTAAATTACACTTGAATTTCAGTTTCCTGTCATATCTATGCTATTTGTTTTCTTATTCCTATGGGCTGCTTGGCACCATGACATTTAGTTCCTTTTATGTGCTGCTTGGGGACAGACCTAATCTGTCAAACAGCAATAAAGGAGGTGTCAGTCCCCAAGAATGTGCTGGCTTTGAGTTTGCCGCTGCGGTTGCAGTGACCAGAGCTGTCCCTCCCTGCTGCAGAGCAAATTCACGGGTCAGGTTGAGGCCTTTGGCCGCTGACTGTTTCTGTCCTGCCCACTGGTGCTGCTGTGGACGGGGGCAGCAGTGCACGAACCGCCAGCTCCACGGAGAGCTGCAGACATCCCGTGCCTGTTTTCTGTCCTTCACGTGAACGTCTCTCCTGACTGCCCGTATAGTGTTGGTCATTAACCCGGACTTACTCTCTTCTTAATGTTTAGTTCAATAGACATTATTAAAAACAAAATATRAAGTATAACCTAAGCCTTATTCTTAAGCTTGGGTGTCCTGTGGAATTCCACAGAGCTTCTGCTCTTTTTCCTCTCACCTAGCATTAGATGGAATTAATTTTGAGAGGTGTTATTCAGGTGGAGGTGCTGTATCAGGCTAGCCAGCGTTTGCAGGGAGAAGTTGGCAGCTGCAGCTCGTGAGAGCACTRGGATAAGGGGAAGTGAGAGGGGAGTAATTCTGTGTATGGTAATGAGAAAAAATGAGGAATGTTTTCTGCTCAGCGTTTGCTTGCCCACAGTCATTAGGCAAGCTGTTTGCCTTGTCATGGGGTGACTTTGAAAGATAGTGGTRGCAGCGAGCAGGGTCAGAGGGAGCAACTTTGGGTGAGTACGTAAAATTGTAAATTAACAATGTATTAAAGAAAGTCTTCCAAAAATTTTGGACTTCAGCTTATATACAGTAACTTACAGATATAACAATGCCACAATAATGGAAAATGATGCAGGATAATGATGGTGCTTCATTTGAGTTAAAAGTTAGAGATTGTGCAGTTAAAACTCATTCAGTGTAAAAACACAAGCACTTCTGAATGAGGAATTCCTGAAATCTTTCTGCACCTCCCATCAAAGGAAATAAGAAACAAATCATCTCAGTGTTTCCCTAGGGAGAAAACAGTGAGAAAAATTTGTTGGTTGGTTGGTTTTCTGAACCAGTAATATCATTACATTGAACTCCAAGGTGCAAAGTACCCTAGTTCAGGATAATATTCTAGCATAATTATAATGGAGATTTAAAAAAAAAAAAAAAATGGACAAGCTTGATACACAAACAGAATAGCTAATGGGAGTTTTGTTGCCACAGTTAAGAAAAAGAACTCGAAACTTCTCAGCCTCTCACAAGACTGCATTTCTCTTATTAAGTGTGTTTGGCACTTTTGTCAAGTGTCTGAATTTTCAGGCAAACTGGTGGCCAAAAATAAAGTGATTTTTTTTTTTTTTTTTTTTTTGACTAGTTAGAATTTTAATTTCCCAGTTTAGAAAATGCATGAGCTCCCTGAAGATGAGGTCTCTGGTCAGTCAGCCCTAGGGGCTGTTCGGTTTTCCTGGAGGAGCAACACGTGCGCCTGAGGGTGTGGGTGCCGTGCAGGAACGTGCGGAATGGTGATGGATGGAGCCCAGCGCGGGCCCTCCTGCAGCCCATGTGGAGCACGCCTGTCCAGATTCCCTCACAGTTCCTTGCACGTGAGACCTCTTGGTGCTAGTAGGCTAAAACACTGCAGGCTCTGTCCTGGTTTTGCAACATCCATGTTTTTTTGTACAGTGTGCCTGTACACTGCTCAATTCACCTGTGCAATCTCATCATGTTAAAAGAGCTTTAGGACAGAGGCTTACAGGGCTTCACAGGCCCCACAAACTCCTCGTTGACTGTTACGCATTTTGCTTTTAGGAAGGTTTTTTCTTGTCTAGTATATTTGTCAGCAACAGTGCTTTCAGGCTTGATGCATTTTTAAAAGAAGACTGTGTCCAGTCYGAGAAGGAAGACCCAAAGGAATCACTTTTCTGATCAGATGTAGTTCCTAGCCTGCTTGTTGCCAGCACAGTGTCTGTATAGTAGAATAATGGAGTAGTGTAGTATGTGCTATGCTTTAAGTGTGTGTTGAAAGCTCGGGTTGAGATGCTATTGCGTGATGAAAAAGTGACATCTGTTCTTTTGCCTGGAATTTATTTATAAAAAGGCAAGCAGAAAGACCAGAAGTGCCTAGTTTTMTTTCTGTAACTCGATGTGATCTTGCCTCAGGTGCATCTTGCAGTGCTGAGTTCCAGCTCTCTGCATGGCTAAAGATGCTTCATTGTCTATGTTGAGACAGTAGCATCATTCAGACTTGCTGTTTTCTTACTCGTGGTCTATTAAACACAGTGATAGTAGATTCTGCTAAAGCATTTGCTGTTTTATGTATTTATTTTTATCTCTCTTATAAACTGTAATCTTTCTGTGATAAAGAACAGCTTTACAACTTCTGTATATCTCATAATGCAAATACACTTCATTTCTTTTCTGAATTGCAGCAGAGGAGCTGAGCTCACTATTTGAAAAAAAGAACTTCCGAGTAAAATCTCCGTGTTCTGGGAAGCCGTCGATACTGTCTGTGCGTCTTGAACAGTGTCCACTACAGCTGAATAACCCGTTCAATGAGTACTCAAAATTTGATGGCAAGGTAAGTGAACCACGTACATTCTTCTTACATCCAGGTGGTCCCTGACCTGAAGGTGATTGACTGATAGCAGTTCTCATGTACATTTTTTTTTTAAGCTTTAGTTAGACTTTATATCAGCCCGTCGACTATTTGGACATAGTTATCTAGAATCATGCTTCTCTTAGTCTTAAATATAATGGTTCCAGGTTCGGGAGAAATGAGCGCATCCTTTTTTTTTTAAACCRAATAGTCTCTTTATTTATCCAGCTTTGCTTTATAGCTACCTAGCAGGCGGCACAGTTTAAAATCTCATCCGTTCTCACTGGACATTACTACTTCTGCGTCATTATACTGAATGTAGCACTGTGTAGGTACTCTTTTAGGTAGAGGAGGTTCACTGCAAACCTGAGGGGTTAAATGTTTTTGACTGCATTCATTTTCTCTTGATAGTACTCGGAATTGCCGCTAGTTATCTCTCCTTGTAACTTGTACCAGTTACTCTGTATCRTTGCCTTTTTTCCCATAGACTCTCGAAACTCAAATCTAAACAGTAGCGTGATGAATCAGTGTCATGTTGTTCTGCAACAATTATAAACACTGCACAGTTCTGCTTTCTGCTGGGCTGGTTTGAGAGTCTCCTGTGGGAGGATCAGGTTTGAGCTTCATTACCATTCTGATGGAAGAATTTCATATTCTGTTAAGTATTCTTAAAGTGGAAAGTGAGATATGTAATTCCACTAGAACATCTAAAAATATTCTAAATATTTATGAGTTGGTAGCTTTTAGACCCTGAAGTCCACATAGCACAAGCTGCCTCTTTTTTTATTGTATACTTAGTAGTATGCAGGAATTAGYACTAGTTGTTTGAGAATCTCAGGCCTCATTAATAAATGACTGCAATACTTTGGTGCCGACAACACTGTGGTGCCCTCCGAGCAAACCTGTTCCTTGCTGTTGTGTAATGAAATTTGAGCTTTGCAAATATTCAGATGTACTTCCAGCAGTCACATGTAGGGGAAATAATATTTATAAGAGAAAGATATTTTAATTCAGTGGTATCCAGGTTTTGTAGCTGTAGTATCTGAGCATGATTTGGGTTTCCRGTTAGAATTTTTCTTAGCTTTTGAGAAACTTTAGGGTGGTTCCTTCCTGCTTTTATAATCCAAAATGCTTTTTACCGTGCTGTGTTGGCTCATTACAGTCTACTAAAACTCATACATCTTAATTTGCATGTTTCCAAGTCTGATGCTTTTAGCAGGTGTTTGTTCCATTTGAAGGAAATTGTAATGTATGTATTRACTTCAGATTTTAATGAAATATACCGGTATGTTATTCACTGACAACTTTGAGATTTGTGGGGTAGGATATGAATCAACACTAATGTGATTTAGAAATCAAAATACCTGTTCAACTAACTCTACAAAATAATTAAACTGGCATTTTGTTAGGGTATAATCAGACTACATTATTTACCAAAGTAATATGAAAAATATTGTTGTAAGTTTGTCAGTGTGGCTATAAAACTTACTCTCTAGGCTCCTAGATGTATAGCCTAGATTTTAAATACCTGCTCACCGATCTATAGAATAAATGTTATAGTTTAGTAGTGAGTAGTTTTATGTACCTCAAATTTGTTGTATTTTTTCAGACAAAAATGTAAAATGGAAATCCATGAATAATGAAATATTGTAGTTGTCACAATATTGTCGAGCTCTTGTATTTCTTTGTTGATAAGAGGTGAGCGGTATTTTTCACATAAATACAATCTTTTTCTGGAAATAGTGCATGACTTATTTACATAATTAAGAGCCCYGTGTCTCTGGGGGAAATGGTCCATAATTGGGGAGAGGCGGAGGGATAAGGAGGGGCTAGGGGCCTAATTAACCATGTCTTGGAAAGAATAAAAGAAGCCCTTAATTATGTATTTACTCAAGGGATCCCGTGTCTCTCTGAAATCTGAGCAATTATACCAAGGCTTTGGTTCTATATATATTTAAGAATTGTAACACAGGTTCTCAGACGGTTGAGTGACGCTTGTTTCGTGGCTCGCTGATGGAGCGCCAGGAAAGCCCTTTCCTCGCTCTTCCCAAGCGTTGTGTCCCACGTGCGAACTCATCCTCACTGTGTTCCCACTCTTCCTCACTTACGGCCAGCGCGGTTCCTAGCTGACCTGGAATGAGAGAGCCTTTTATTCACCCCAGTTTTTGATGTATTGTTTTAAGCTCATCAGTTAAAAATAAGAAAGCATTGCATGCTGTAATGCCAGCCAAGCCAGTTTCCGAAAAGCTTAYATCTTTCAGGTGTTTTTTTGCCAGATTTAGTGTCATTTTCATGACCACTTCTACAATTTTATGAAATAATAAAATTTTAAAGTGCTCTAATTTCTTCCTGTTCTGATCAGTTCATTAATTATCAAAAAAAGTAGAGAATATGGCTTGTGAAATGCAGGTACAGTGGATGCATTCTGAAGAGCTCCCGAATTTAGCGATGCTTTTCGCTTTCATGCGTGTTGTAAAACTACCATTGTTTAAACCCCTAGAAGACTTGTGCTTAATGACTAATGTTGTCTGTGTGATTAAGCTTTTCCTTAAAATAGCTTCAGGGATAGCTTTGCYCATAGCTATTTCCATCTTTTATAGGAAGGTTGTACATCTTGGCTAATAACATCTTGGAAACTCTTGCTGAAGATACTGTATCAAAAGAAGACTTTTTATTTGTGATTAGTCCTGTTGTCATTTGTATGGAAAATTATTTGAAAGCCTAATGAATTAGTGGCCAAATTGATTTTCTTTCATCTGCCTAGCAATTATATTATCTTGGAATACATTTTATAGATAGGTTTACATTCACTTCTGCTTACCAGGTCTGAAAAATCCTATTTTGAGGGTTTATTGTTGGTTGTTGGTAAGACTGGGAAATAAAACTGACCTGATGGACCTGAGCTGGCAGGTTTAAAAGTCGTGGTCAAGTACCACAGAGCCAAGGAGGGGTCGGTGCCCTGCAGCGGCACAGTTGATCTGCAAGATGTGCTTGTTCCTGAAAAAGGTTTTGGCAACTGCTCATTCCTCGTGGTAAGCTACTTGTCTTCCTCATGTAAGCAGAGGAAGAAAATTGGCTGAAAATAGTCATTCAGAGATGACCTTTGGAAAACMACATTCAGAATGAAGAAAGGCGGGATTGGGCAGAGCTAGAGCGCGCTTGGTGCGCAAGGCCAAAAGCCGTTTCCAGAGCCCAGCCAGATCACTTGTCTTCTCGGGATGTTTTTGTTCCTATTTTCATAATTAGAAATTGAAAATCAAGATTTAAGGAAATCTCCAAGGTTTTCAGTGGGGCCTTGTGCATTCACTTGATTAGTAGAGATAATTTAAAGTAGGTTAATGTGATTTTTTGACTGTGCAGATGCTAAAAATTSTCTTACAAGGAATGGTAACTTTGCTGCATCACATTTTTTTTTGTGGCCAATTTTGTTAGTTTACATCCAACAATTTCTCTTTTTAGCAACTGATTTAACAATAATGCTGGAGAAAGTGTGGGGGAAGGGATAATTCATGAGTGCTAATTGCTTGACTGTTAATTTTCATAAGTGTTGATAGAAGCAGTTCCTTAAATTAAACTTTGTTTAAAATGTATCAGGGGAAATATTCCACAATGTCGGGCCTGAAGTGAAAATTAATATGAATGCTGTGGCAATTAACACGTACTGGTTAATAGCTTTTAGCAGCATTTTGGGATGATAGTCCTTAAATACATTTTTGCATGCTGCTCTTGTTGCAGTCTTGTTCCAGTGTGCGTCTGGATAATCATGAACAAATGTTTTGCACAATCTCCAGTATTAAATAGCTTTACTCAAAGAAAGTCGATAAAGAACTTATGAAAGAAGCAATGCTGCTATGATTAATATGAAGAATTCTAAAATAGTTAATCCAGGATTAAAATCTGTGTGGATTTCTTTTTTAATTTAAAATATTTTGCCCTTAGGCTGAGTAGATATTTTTTGCATCTGAATCCTAAACATATTTCCAGTGTTTTGTTTTTATTTTTAGGCATTTAGGTGGGTTTATCTTCCTATTCTGTAAGTTGCTACTCACCCATTCCACTGCAGCCCTTAGAAAATCATGTGTTTTAGATGAGGTCGGGTCTGAGCAGTCCTGATTTGGATCCTCCTGATCCCTACCACCCCTTTGCRTTGCAGTCGGTCGCAGCGCGGGGTGCTGCGGTCCCTGCCCGGGGAGAGCAGCCGGAGCCTCGCGGGCCGCAGCTCTGCGGGTGCTGGGTGCCTCACGGCGTCCCCGTGCTCGCTCTGTGACTGCGTGCTCCAGTTCATGATAACACGCATCCTTTCTTTCCGCTTTTCTTCTAGTCTTCRTTCCCAGTACAGCTCGGCACGCTCTTGCTTCTCGCGCCCTGTTGTGCTGTGTGCCCAGCGGAGGCGGCTCCGTGTCCCCTCCTTGGGGTGGCCGGCCGGCCCCGTGAGGACCAGGGCAGTGGCTGCTCCACAGGCTGGAGAAGGTCAGAGAAGCTCCCCKGCTAGGACCGGGGCGTTCTGGGCTGCACCCCCTCAGGAAAGGCGCTGGTGGCACCGCGGGCTCTGSCCTCCTTCCCATTCCCGCTGCCCGCCTCGGGGCTGCCCGGCAGATCCGAGCTCCCTCTGGAAGTGCCTCCAACTTGCGGTCGGGTCAGGCTTCCCCTCCAGGCCCCTGCAACGCCTGGCAGAATTTCACAGGCAGTTGGGAGAGCCTGAGGAATGAAGTACTAGTCAGAAATGCTACGTCCCTGTCAGCACTCGGGACCTGCATCGCCCATGGCAGCTGCTTTCATAATGTCTGCGTGCAGCATCATGAGATTGGCTGCATGAAGAGCTAAGTCCAAAAAGGCTTTTGTTTAGCTCAAATTTCTTAACTTAAAAATTACCACTTTCTAAAATATATTTTCTTTCATAATACGTGTGATTAGCATGAGTCGTGCTACTAGCTGAGCTGTATTTAAATAAAACACCCCTATGTTAAGAATGCCTGGTTTGTTCTTTATTGTGTCAGGGCTGTAATGATTGTGGTGCCTGCTCAGTGCACTTAACTGCTTCCGCTGCCAGTTCTGTAGGTTTTGTTGGGTAGAGAGAAGCCCCGCGCAGAGGGATCAATTAAATAGTGGCATGGAAATGAGAACACAACAGCACTTGGGTTTCCATACATTGATTAAAATACATTAAGCTTGACTGTTACTTAATTAAAATACTTCAGAACGTGTTTTGTTGTTTTGTACAGAGAAGCCATTTGAAATGAGATAAGGAAGCACCTTGTAATGAATGCTGAGCACTCACTTTGAGCAGTAACTTGATGCACTGACAGAAAACTTGTTTGAGTTCATTGGGAACAGTGACCTGAGGAGCCCCTCAGCGCGTGTGCGGTGGGAGCTCGTCCTGCGCCTGCGGAGCAGTACCTGCCATGGGACTTCTGGGCATGGTCGCTCTCCTGCCTTGCAGAAGCAGTGCGGCCGCTCGGAAGCTGCTCTTCCAGCTGCGCTGCTAGGCTGGGTAGCAGGTAGGAGTGCTGAATGTCAGCAGCCTGTTTGAGGTCAGGAATTTTACCTCCCAATTCCAGGCATCTCACTTGCATAAAAATTGCAGAAAAAAGTGTTTTTTTCTGGCCTTACACAGATTAGATTAACGTGGATCTGGGTTGATTAACTTCTCAGGAGCACGTGTGATCTTGTTGTCCCTTTTCTGTGTTCTGCTTGGGTCTTTTGGTCCTTGCTCTAGGTGCCCTGGCTGGATGTGGTGCTCTGCGTTGCTGTGCGCGTAGGCAGGGCCGCGCGGCCCACAGACCCGGCGCGGTCAGGGCTGCCGCTGGCCCTGGAGGTCTC
>NW_020455865.1:633773-648773 GCF_003342845.1 Nothoprocta perdicaria
TGGGGAAGGAGAGTGAGTGCTCYTTGCCTTAACAGGAAGAGTTCGGAAAATCCGGAAGGGAAAATAGCTAGCATTAATAAAATATGTAGAATAATTTTAATGAACTGGCAGTTGGGCCATGCATTTAAATAAAAATGCATTTCAAAGCAATGATCATTTAAAACAACTTAATTAGAATTAAAGAATTTTAAAATAGATTTTATAATGCACTTGTTAATCTCGTAGTTGAATCATATTGTATTTTATTCTAATTGATTTTTAGCAATTTACTAATGTCATTATCTTTCCCTTAATTACAGATCAAACCAAGTGGAAAAAAAAGTATTCATAGGTTAAGGTTCTTAACAGCCAAAGAAATATGGATTGGATTTATTAGCAAATGTTTTTACTGTCTGCTATTTGTAGGAGGACTGGGCGCACTCCTCTAACAGGCAGGTTTCTTACAGCAAACTTTTCTGTGGGAGATGCCTTTTTGTTTCTCAGAAAAATAATCTTTTAGACTCTGCATTCACATTCATCCTTATACTTGAAAAATAACCTGAAAACATTGATGCTAATTGTGAAGTAAATCAGTTTGAGGACTTTTATGAGCCTGTATAGGCACCTCAGTATCACTAAAGAAATAATTCTGTTTTTCTAATTAAACATGTAATTACATGGAACTGTAATAAGCATTTTATTTTTGTTTTCACTACAAATTTGAATTTTCATAGTCTTTATGTCGTTTTATAGCACACTTACTGAATCTAGAACCTAGAATTAGGTTCCCAACAATGTACAGAATGTTTATTTTATTTTATTATTTTAAGTTGCCCCACTTGTTTCATTATGAGTAGGAAGTAAAGAATAATRTCGTCTCCAGCAACAAGTGTAAAGCAAATCTATAAAGACAGGGTGTAGTTGTCAGAAAGAGATTTTACTTGGGACACTGGGATTGTTGGACCAGCCTTAGAAAAGTGTCATGAAAACAGAATTCTGCAAAAAGCCAGGAGTTCGGGTTTTTCTCAACCCCGTATGGGTCATTTGGATTCTTTGAGGATGTACATTATATTCTGTGTTAAATGGCGTGTTAAAGTAGTTTTGTATGCACAACAGTGGCAAAATCAGTACTTTAATTAGGCAAWTAATATAGAGTTGCCATGCGGATGTATATGTAACGTAAGTATTTTTTTAAAGAATGGAAACAAAATGTTCACAACCTGTGAGTTCTGTCTGTAGTCATCCTGCTGGTAGAGACGGAGAGGATTCAGGCACAGAAAACGTGCTTGGTTGCTCTCGCTGCAGTTAATGAGGATTTCCCGTTTCTTGGGAGGATCCCATGGTGGGGACGTTTCTGCAGATCGCAGTGGTTTGTTGGGGCGCTGCAGAAGGATGCATTACGCGGTGCAGCCCTTTGCTTTGCGCACGAGGACGGTTCCCGTGGGCTTCCCTGGCCCTCCCCGCGGGCCCCGCTCCTGCAGCTCCTCCTTGCAGAGCCCGTAGCAGCTTGTGCGGCCAGCGAGGCCTGGTCAGGCCCAGCTCAGCTTGTTCTTTGAGCCTTTCTAAATGAATGGAAACTGCACCTTAAGGGACAAGCTCACGAAATAACTCTTAGTGTGTGTATAGTGACTGATGCTAAGAAAAAAATCACATGCTGCAKGAAATAATATCCCATCCTCCCGAGCAGCCTGACTGCTACATCATTTTCAGTCTCTCTGATGGTTTTTAAATTGAGAGGGGAAAAAGCTGTTGTGATAATGTCACTAAACACTGCAGAACATATTTCCATATAAAAATCTACCTAGATAGGAAATTCCAGTTAATAATAATTTGGAGAAAAACCTGTAGTAAAACTTGAATGTATTAACTATTAAGGCTTTAATTTGAGCTCTGGGGGAAATGATCTATCTAGATAAGGACAGTAAAAATGATGAGGTTTCAGGCAGGTTTCACAGATGATTTTTTCCTCCTTTTCAAGAATAATTGAATCCTTTTAATGATAAGGCTTGCTTGGTTTCTTTGAATGGTCCGTATGTAATTAGTTGTAACTTCGACTATTGAAATGTTTTGACAGAAAGCGTGTCAGCCAGCCTCAGTCTTAACTATTTGCTCATTTCAGCAGCGTGCGGCTTCGCTACCTCGGGTCACATCGCGGCCCGGCCCCGCCGGCTTTGCCACCTCCAGCCTTTCCTTCAGGATGCGGGAGCGTAATTAAGCAGCACATGCTTTGCTCGCAGCTGGAGCCGCCTTGCAGCTGCCTGCAGCACCTGCGCGGTTGCGGCGGTGCCAGCGCCGGCCGCGGCGTCGCGGCGCGCCGGCCGCCCTGCGCGCCTCGCGTGGCCAGCATGCCGGCAACGCCGAGTGTCTGCCTCGGACTAATTAGAGCCGTGATTTGTGGAACCCTGGCTATTTATTTAATTAATCACCAGCGCAAAGCTATAAAACCCATATTTTAAAAATCCCTGTTAGTTTGCCATGTGGTTAATAGATTGTGGCACATTAAAAAGTGACATGGTGATGTATTAAAAATGTTCCACCTAAGGTTGGCTAATGTCCTCAAGGAACGTAAGCTGTCTGTTTTATGCAACAGAAGGTAAGGATTAGAGCCTCAGACCTGTAAGGATTGAATATTTTTAAAAACATTTATCTCTTGAATAGCATCTGTTCATTAAAATACCTCACGGCGTATTTCTTGACATACCAGTAATGTTTATGGCACAGTTATAAGTTTTGCTGCATTTTGTTATTGCAAAAAAATACTCTTTTTCTCAGTATTAGATTGTAATGTTTATTACTAAGGAAAATGTAAATAATTCTTCCAAAGTAGGTCATTCMTGTTCTTCAGGATGTGGAAACCGAGGTTAGTTCCATAGAACAAATGCCTTTTTGCTGCAGCTGTAGCAATTGTATTTTGATAAATATGAACGTATGTTTTCATTCTTCAGCAAAACTGTTGGAACTGACTAGATAAGAGCGTAATAGCCCTGGTTCGCTCCATCCCATCCCAGCCGCAGGGAATTCAGTCCTTGGGAGGACTGAGCGTTGGGTCGAGTGCCGGCCTGCTGCACGGGAGCAGCATGGCCACGGCGAGGAGGAACTGGCTGCATCTGTCCTAAAAACGATGCTGCTATGAAAGCAAATGAGACCTGGCCTGCAAAGGGGACTGCGGCCCCCTCTGTTTCTCACGGTGTGCCAGGACATAACCATAAAGGAGAGCGTATTCATGGCATTTTAAGTAAAATATTCTTGTGTTATAAGTGAATTGTAGAATTGAATGCAGGTTTCTGTGATTGAAATATGCRGTTATAAGAATTCTGGTTATTACTCCTCGCTTAGAATTACCTGGTTTTATTAATTGTGGGAGTAAATACCAAGAAGGAGCAGGCTGTAATTTTGGACGTTTGTTCATATTGTAAATCATAATTTTTAGGTGCATATAAAAATGTGTTCAGGTGGAAGCTTGGAAGGAAACTGTCCAGCTCTGGAGGTTATGTTTCTCAGCTGTGTGTTGTATAATTAACTGGTACATTAGGAGGGGGGCTAGAATAAAACATGAGTATGTTAATGCAGCCTGGAGCTGGTGTTGTAGTCATCATTGCAATGCAGATAAAGCATTTCTCATAACTGCTGCTGCCTACTGGAGCCTTTGAAACATCTGGACCTTTAATTGAAAAATAGTGTGGTGCTGTACAAAGCAGACAAGCTAAGTGAAGTCAACAATTTAGAATAAAAAAAATGTGTGTTATTTACCTTGTAGTTAAATATTCATACTTTGTTACGCTTTGTGTAACAGGAAATTACTGGGTTAAATTTTTATGAACAGTGACAACATGAATAAGATAAATTAAGCATTTAACAATGTTAATGGGATTTTACTTTGTGATGTGCTAAGTCTGCAGCACGAGCTCCGAGGTGCGAGGACGGAGCAGCCGTGGCCCCGGCCGYGCCGCTCCCCGCTGTCCCATCCGTGGCCGGGGTATTTTCCATAAATGGCTGCAGAACAGGAAAACTGATCGTAAGACTTAGAGTAATGAAATACATTGGCACTGGCTTAACCACCTGGTGCAGTAAATGTCCTTGCTGTGCCGGGGCAGGCCAGTGCGGCGTGCTGGGGAGCRGGAGCACAGCGCTGCCCTGGGTGCTCCGGGAGCCGCGGGACGGAGCCGCCTTCCTGCGCTGAAGAGGCCTTTTCTCCAGATCAGTTTCGCAGAGGACGCAGTAAATATTTGAGCGCGTGTTGGGCGCGGTGTCGATGTGCCGGGCGGCCGGCGCGGCCCTCGGGCGCAGGGCTCCGCTCAGCTGCACGTGCGCCGTGCCCGGCTGCAGCCCGCGCTCCGGGGAAGCSCCCGAGACGCTCGGCCGTCTAAGCGCTTTTATCCTCACGCTTTTTAGAGCAGCCTTCCTGGGGACTCGTGCCCTCAAAAGCTGGTTTATTTAGAAGTACTTTGCCTGCTTTATTTCCAGTTATGTTAGGTGGAGAAAAGATTGCTCTAAAATACAGCTTTGTTTTTRAAAGTGCAGACCTTGGGAAATGCTGCTTCCTGTGAGCTTCCTAGGAAAGCATCCTTTGTTGCCATAAACATTGCGCTCTGATCAGTCACAACTTTTGTTTGTGTTTGAGATCTCTTAACTCAGTGCTTACATTTTTTCCCTTTAATGTATTTTCCATATATTGTTTAAATACATTAAAATACATTGACCAAGTAACGTTTAGGATGTTATGGCTGCATCTCACAGTAAAACCAAGTGCCCTGTCATCTAAACCAAAAACATTTCACTTAGTTTAAAAGTGGGAAGAGATTTTGCATTTGGAAAAGGATAAACATTTGTTTCCATTTTGTGTAGTGTTTAACATGGTTTGCTGGGAGGTGAGTCAATGACTTGAATTAATTATAATTACTGGAGAGACATATACTGATTGAGCAAATAAAGTAGTAAGCTCATTTGTGCCAAGGCCATCTAATTAAATGCTAACTTTGGATAAGCTGGATGTGCATGAAAGATTAATTTTAAGAGGYTTTTATGACTCTTACTAAATAATGATTCTGTAAAATCTTTGCATTATATCATTAGAGCATCTAATCTTAAAGTGATATAACACTTAGTCACAGAACTCTATTGTACAGGAAGATGCAGTAAATTATTATTGTTGAAAATTAATCATATTTTTCTCTAGGAGATGTTTATGGACTTTATTTTAATTTTCTGCTGCAGTGTGCAGTAAAACAACTCGGATGTGAGAAGGACACACATTCATGGTTTTCTCAGTGACTATTTCATTAGCTTCCCGTCATCCAGGTACTTGAGAACTGCATTTAGAAGTTGTCCTTGGAGGCAGACAAAACTGTGCCAGGTTTCCTGTATGATCTAGGGGAATGTTAATGGCCACACGGTGACCTTTTCAAGGAACACGTCATATGCTGCTGGAGAGAGGTATCCGTTCTTTAGTGGCTTTGAATAAAAGTTGATGTTAAATCAACAAAACGTCTTGTATGCAAAGAATTTAAGGAGTATCTATTTCTTATTTTTAGATTTAACAAGCTATATATAAAGCATATTGAATTTATTATGGAACAAAAAAGGGAATAATCCAAAAATGGTATGAAGCCAATGAAAACACAGTGTCTGTGTTTATTTTAGACGAGTTGGGATATTGGGATATGTGGATTCATAGAGCGATGGTTCTAGTTAGCAAATTTTTMTTTTAGGTGAAATTAGTTTATTAATTCAAATAACTTTCCTAAATTTGATCACTGTTACTTCCATTTTTAATTACAAAAGTCCAGAAATATAAATTGAWTTTTTTAATGCATTATAAAAAAGAGAAAACGTATTTGTGAATTCAGCAGATAGGACTTTTCAACAATGTCAGGTAAGACATAACTCTGAGCAGTACATAAACAGCAGTAACAAAAAATGACTGTAACATCTGCCTATTTTATAGAACATTGCAGTAATACAGTTCTTATATAAAAACAAAGACGTGCAAACTGCTGAAACTCCTAAAGGTTGTTTCCTGGGTGAAAAGCACAGCGAAGAGGCCAGGGGTATCGGGGTGCGCAGACTCGCTCCTCGCCGCGAGCCGCGACGTCGTGTCCTGTGCCTGCCTCAAGGCCGCTCTCATGAATCCCAGCGCCCTATGTGGGGTGATAAAGTCTCGCTCTTGCTTTGCATGCGATGAAAATATTATAGAAATAGCAAACTGAAATTTTTGTAAGAGCAGACTATGTGAAAATGCTAGGTAACCTTAAGAGAACCTATTAATAATGATATTAAGGGAGTGTTGATTGATCTATTGCATATGTTGTGTGTATCCAGTTTCTCACTTTCTTAAAGGATTGTTGGAATATAACATTCCAACAATAAAAGCTTAATGGAATCAGATTTGCGATTTCCTAGAAAATTAACGAGATATTTTGTCAATTTTATTCCAGACTTCATTTGTCAGAATATACAGTGTCCACTGACAAGCTAAAAGAATTTTTTGACAAATTAACTATGCCACAGGTGACAGATCAGGAAAATGTTAATTTAACAGCCCCTTTATGCCTCCCAGATTTATTGGAGACCATTAAGGAAACTCCAAATGGTAGGGCCCCTGGCCCTGAATAGATTTTCCATTGAATTTTATACAGGATCTATTAATAAAGTTTGCTGCTGCCTTTTTGAATATAGGTAATTGTACTTTATCTTCTGGGTCTGCTCAACAGTCGCTGCCAGAATACCATTTCTAGTTGGGGGAAAAGTAATTAGGCTTACAGTAGAGTCTGTAATCTGGTTCTGAATGATTCCTCCTAAGCAAGTGACCGTAAGCAAACCGCAAAATCCGCAAGTTCTTGCTAGTTAAATCCAGTGTGGCAAGATCTTTGACTCGTGGCCACCGAGACGAATAATTGGATCCCTTCTATTCAGTCCTTCCACCTCCAATCCCTTACCTAATAAGCTTTGAAAAGGTAAGTAATTGAGCTCTGTGGGACTTCTTGCACAATTAATATTTTGCAGGTTCAGACTAAGAATATGGATTCCTTCAGGTCGGTAGACAGGTACCTGATGGCTTGGATTTCTAGCACTAGTGCAGAACAAATGTCATCAATTTGCAATAAACAGAGTGGAGATTTCCCCAAACCCCTTTGACTTAGTGATTGATTGACCTGTGTGTTTATAGAGCTTGCTAATTTTTCTTGCCTAATGTGACAGTGAAGTATATGTGTAACTAAATGAAATGAAAATAGGTCTTCATCACTATAGTGCCAAATATTGTGGGTTTTTTTTTTTACTTTTTTGTTTTGGTTGTTTATTTTTAATGCAATATGTCCCAATAAAAAGCAGTATTGATTAATACTTCTGGATCCTCTTCAAATAGTTTGAAGTAGTTTAATGAGGGCTTAGTTATATCTGTGATTTTTGTCTTTGTCTTGACAAAGATCAAGTGTAAAGTGTGTTTATGAGCACGTCCTGAGCTCTGTGTGGGACCGACGTTCCCTTTGCCACCGGTGTCCTTAGCTTGCGTGACCCGCCCTGGCTGTCCCGGGCGAGCAGCATGGGTGTCCCCGGCTGCTGCGGCTGCCGACCGCTCGTCGGTCCAGCCTCAAACCCTCACTGCTCTGAACTGTTTGCCTCGAGAAGAGCCGTCCTTTGTAGGGTTGTTGCACATACAGTCAACAGCATTGAAAGATTTGGAATTTACATATTTAAACTTACTTCAGGTTTAAAAGTCAGCAGGGTATTTTAACCTTGTGATTGAATGAAATTCCCTCTGTAACACAATTTGTGTTACCTTGGTCATACTTGTTTTTTTTATACATTCTAATAAAACATGTTTTTCTCAACAGGGTCATGTTGGTACAACTGCAACCAAAAAAATTGATGTCTACCTCCCCCTGCACACAAGCCAAGACAAACTGCAGCCTATGACAGTCGTGACGATGGCAAATGCCAAGGTGCATGACCTGATTGGACTAATATGCTGGCAATATACAAGTGAGGGACGGGAACCAAAGCTAAAGTAATGTGCTTTCTTTACTATCTCTCCATCTCTAACTTTCTCTTCTGTAGCCCTTTTGCATAATGAAATGGATTTCTGTATCAATATTCTTGTAGCTGAAGCTTACAGAAACTGCCTACACAGTTCTCAGTGTTTCCTTCCAAGCAATATAAATGCACATGAATCCCTTTCTCTTTCCATTCAACTGCTGAGCATTGCATGATAAGCATGTGAAGCCATGGAGCTGTAAATGAACCCTAATTTCAAAACTCTCTGGGTGAAAATAATATAAATCTTTTSATGTCATGGAGACAACTTTTATTTTATGGCCCATCTATTTTCTTGTAGGGTCCCTAATGACTGTAAGATCATGAATATGTCAAATAGAATTTAGAATCCATCCCTAATTCCCTTCTTTTGTTTGGGGAAAGGGTACCAAGATTCTGACTTATATTTTCTGCATCATACCAGGTGCCTGCTCCAGATTCCTAAAAGGAGGAATTGCTGTACTGTGCAACAGAGTGTCTTGGAAGCAATATTAGTGTTCTGATGAAACCCTTTATTAGATTTTAACTGTAATGTGAAAAATAAGTCAGTGAGAATTTTCTTATAGAGCGTTAGCATTATTTACTTGTTTCTGTTGTCCTTTTGACATAGTGACCTTGATTAATATACACACATTAAAATATTTGTTTTTCTAAGAATAGGCAAGTATAGGGGCCAAAGGTGTATTGTCCTTTCCAGGTAGTCATCCTGGGGATACCAGGATTAAATTAAAATATGCAAATAAAAAAAAATATGCAAACAAAATAAATGCCAGTTTTGTTTAAAAGTATGAAAAGATTTTATCCTTTAATTAAAAAAAAAAAAGTTATGCTGTATTTTATAATCGCTATGAGACTTGGACCTCAATAACCTAGACTTTTTGCAGTAAGGAAAGATCAAAATCGCTTTTGTCCTTTAGAAGTTATAGGTTTCAGTAAGTCAGTGGTAAGCTTTGATAACCACTGCTTGCCTCTTTGCTCTGACGAAAGTCTGCCYTTAATTTTGTGCAACTTAATATTGGCTCGAGTCCGCGTGCTGGTGAGCTAACAGTGTTTAGTGAAGCCATTGCTTTGTCTTGGTAGGTCACATAAGTTCCACCAAAAGGTAAGTCAGGCCGTCTCATCTGAGTAACTTTGCTTTTAGAAGTTATGTAAAATCCAAAGAAATACTTCCACATTTTACCAGGTCTTAGAACATGAAGTAGGACATTAATATAGTTTATTACAGAGGTATTAATAACGGTTATTAGCTAATGACTTTCCTGGTGCAAAGAAAGGTTAACAGTTCTGGTTGCGAGTCGCTCAATTTTTCATGTTTCCAAGTTTCTTTGTTCCTGGAATATTTGTTGCATGTTTTTTCTTTAGTACAGTGTTCTGTGGTTGTTGCGTTTTTCTGGAGTATTAGAGCGCTCCGCAGTCCCCGTTGCAAGGGGAAGGGAGGGCGCCGCGAGCAGCTCCGTGCCGCGGGACACGGGGCCCGTGTGTCCTCGGCAGGGTGGCAGCCCCTCCGCAGGGCGGCCACGGGCACGGGCAGCGGGCACGCGCAACTGCTCCCCGGCTGCCACCCTTGCCCGCCCTTTCCAAAGGGTGCCCCAGTGCTCTTGAGGAGGCAAAAATTATTTCTATAGCCATGTGCCGGTTCTTCACAACACTTCAGAGGCATAAAAGTTTCTTCAACAGTATTGCAGAGTTTCCAAAATTTATAGTGCAAACACTGCTGAATTACCTTTCTGTTAGCCATCATTAATTAAAATTTACAGTTTACATTAATATTAATGCATCATTATTATCTGTTTAGTACAATAAATATCTTAAGTCATGACAGTGTGCATATAGATCACCTGGACTAGCACTCTCAATAACACATACTTGCAACCAAAGGTTTGTGAATTAATTGAGAAAATTGCAAATCAGGTAGTCAGCGAAATAATTCATTGTCACATCCAATCAATAAACTTTGTAAATCAACTCATTTAATTCAAAAAATGATCTATATAGATCAAGCGACCAATTAAACAATTAGCATGCACTTTGCAATTAATTAATTTAAGCATCAATCATGCAATTAAAACTCCAAATTTAAACTGCAGAGTTTAGAAACATACTGCCATGTGAACATTCAGGCCATATTTCATGGCTCTGCCAAATGTCTGAATGATGGCAGATTTACAATAAGAAAGGAAACTTATTTGCAGCTAACAAATACTAACATTTGAAATAGATTTTAATATTAGGAAAGCGTGATTAACTCTATCATACATACAAAACACAATACTATTTCCCAAGAGGTGTTAGTATATGGAAAGATTTTTTATCTTCTTATGGCTTAGATTTTTTATCTTCTCCACACAACTCCTGTTTAAAGTCTCCTGTTATTTAATTCTGTTTGTTAGTAGATGCTGATTTTTAACAATTGGTACTKTGCTGAACACTGGTTTTGTTTTCCTTGTAGCTTACCCCTTATTTTGTGTTTATTACACTTTATATATCTGAGAGCAGTCTCCTCTTTGCCAGTATACATTCAATTAGYTTTTGACATGTAAGAGGAATACACAGACACTGCTTGTTTGCCCTTGAATTTCCACAAAGGGCATGATAGTAACTGTGATAGTAACCTGCTTTATGAAGCTATGGAACTTCTGTAGACTTTGATGTATTTTAATCACTGATCTGTCATTATTTTGCTTACAGTTCAGTTAATGGTGAACTGAGACTCTCAGCCTCATTCCCAGGGGTTTTGTTTGTTTTCTGTTACCACATGGTTATGGTAGCAAAATGTGTTGGGATTTGAATTTTTATACAAATATGTGTCATCAGTGGTTTTTAAGTGAATTATTTCCATAACAAGTGTGCCTGCTTGCTTATTTTCTGTCCCATTTAGCTAGCTGATCAGTTGATGCTGTTCTGCGGAGCAGAGTTTGCTGTGTAGCTTCCCTCCTGAATAAATATGCCTTTGTGTGTCGCAGTGACAACGTCAATGCCTACTGTCTCCATATTGCCGAGGATGACGGCGAGGTCGACACAGATTTTCCCCCCTTGGATTCCAACGAGCCCATTCACAAGTTTGGCTTCAGCACTCTGGCGCTGGTTGAAAAGTATTCGTCTCCTGGGCTGGCAGCAAAACAGTCGCTCTTTGTCCGCATGTGAGTACGGATGCTAACCTTGTGTATTAGCCCAACGTCAGTGTGTCCCGGCCCCTCCGCTCCTCTGCTTCCCCCACACACACACTTTCCTTCACTTGAATTTCATAAAACTCAGGGGGCACTTGTACTGTGAGGCTTTGCACATGGTGCTAATAGGAAATCTTTCATGAGRCAGGTAAGAAAATCAATACACTGAAGGGCCTCAGGTGAGAGACTCCGTGAGTCTGAAGCTACAGAGAGGGAAAAAGAGTCTTCTTTTTAAGCCTGTTAAGTAGTGAATTTATGTTTAAAGACCAACTGTGAAAATATTTCTAATTGGTAGCCTAAAAAAACCAAAGAGCTCTGAATAGGCTAGTTGCAGAGTGCATTAGCAGTGCTGCTGTGACCAAGGGACGTGATCGGTCGCAAGGGCAGCRTGAACACGGCCAGGAGTGCTGCAGAACAGCCCACAGGGCGCGGGAGAGGCGGCTCGAGCCTCCCACCCACACTTGATCTTGGACTGGCTGTCTTGTAGCTCGAGACGAATCGGGTGTGTCGTTATCAATAAGGTAGCATCAGTAGATTTATACTGTGCTTAAGCACCATTGTTTTTACTTGTGAGAGAGATCTTATAAATGAAAAATACTTAATGTTTGAATCTCTCAAAAYGGAAATGCTAATTTAGCTTTTTTGATAATTGTTTACAATTTTAATGGAATATTTTAGAACATAAAAGGTTATTTACATTTCAGAATCATACAGTTGCTTCCAGTTCTGAATAATCAAGCATAAAAAGAGGTTTCTGACCTATTTAATTCATTTTTATATTCATTATTGTGGACTTCGTGCCACAAAGTTGACCACAAGTTATTTAAGGTAAGCGTATTCTGCTTTGCTGAACTGGGTGCTGGCATGTGGAGGCTTGTGCAGAGAGGGCACGAGCCGTCCTTCGGGGCCCATCGCGAGGCCGGTGCCCGTGTCGTGCGGGCTGCAGTCACACAGTTCACCCAGGCAGCTGCTGCTCCTCCCGTGGGGCTGCAGAGCATTCGCTTTCCACTGGCCAGGGAATGCTGCAGCTTCATCTGGAAGATGGGCTCGCTCTCACCTGCATGCAGGTTCTCTCTCACCTACATTCAGGGTTCTTGCCCTGGGTTTGACTTGCAATTGATTTTTCAGACAAATCAACCTTAAAATAATCTTGCTTTTTCTTTTCTTTTTTTTTTTTTTTACTGCAACAAAATATGAACAGATGCTTGTACATTTTAACAAGATTTTTTTTCAGCTCCCTTCTTAA
The DNA here is from genome assembly GCF_003342845.1 of Nothoprocta perdicaria. Taxonomy (NCBI): domain Eukaryota; kingdom Metazoa; phylum Chordata; class Aves; order Tinamiformes; family Tinamidae; genus Nothoprocta; species Nothoprocta perdicaria. Next base: position 646,197 of record NW_020455865.1, read on the forward strand.
TATTTACCAGTGTCTCTCTAGCAGCCCTAAGGGTGATTGCACAAAATGTGCTCACGACATCTTGTCTTCTGTGCAGCTGTGTCGGCCACCTTTCCAATTGCAGCCCTGATGCTACTGTTACAAAAATACCATGGCAAATTTTAACATGCTTGTTAGGCAGCTCAAGAGAAATGTATGAGAGATGCAAATAGGATCATATGATACTAATTAGTAGATAATTGCATGTTCTTTTTTACTTTAAAATAATTTGTGGTCATGTGAGTTTAGTGTTTWGTATCCTAATGAGGCAGGCCATGACAATTAGAAGTGCATCATAAGTTGTGCTTTTTTGAAAAAGTTTGGGTTTTGTATCCCTGTTTTACTATGAAATTGTTGTTACTTCCTATGTAAATAGTTACTAATAACTATTTAGATTTAAATTGGATTTTTAGTGCAATTCCTATAATAGAAAATTATTTGATCATCACTCAGAAGATATTTACTGCTGAGGAGTTTAAATGTATATGCTGTCTCTCTTTTATAGGAATTTGTTTTAAATTCTACATCTTCCTTTTCTGTCATCCTACTAGTGCACGTAATTGTGGTTTTATACCTTCCATCTCTTTATTTTTTTTTCCTCCTCAAGCTGCAGTATTTCAGCTGCTGCTCTGTCAGGCTTGTGACTTATAATGTTTATTAATATTATATCACTCTTGAAAAGAGCTGCAGCTTCTGAGAAGCTTCGCCGAGAAGCAGGGTGGGTTGTTTCAGCTCTGYCTGGCCCTGTTTYGGGTCTGTTGGCCGAYGCTGAGCAGCTCACSCAGCTGACAGCTATGGAGCCTCGCYGGGGCCCTGCTTCAGCAGGACATATTTGAGCAAAACCAGTTTGCAGAACTTTACACACTTAAACTCCTGCCAAGGCAAACTCGTACCCACTTGAGTTAGTTATAAATACCCRCTGGTGGTGGTTCAAAGTAGCCTACAGTACATTTTATATTCCAAGCTGAATGTAAGTGTCTTTGTGGCTATACAGAGTAGTAAATAATTGAGTTTGATTAGGGAGAGGGACCTCATTATCCCCCCACCTGTGCCCAGCTGGTAGGGGAGGGTCGAAATGAAGCCATTAGCTGTCTCTCTTACTGGCATCTCGGAGAGCTCAAATACATCTGTGTCTTATTTTCTTTTCTGGCACAATCAGTCGAGCAAGCTAAGCAGGCATGACCGAATTTGGCAAGTTCCAAGGACTCTGGCAAAGTTACACAAGGAGAAGACGGAGGGCAGTCATTCTGGCTTCCAACTGCCCATTAGTCTAGCGAGTTATGTTTTTGGAAAATGTCTGTTGTGGAAAGCAGTGCTTTGTCCAATGTCAAGCGCCGCATTCCCAAACAATCCTCTTTGATGTCGAGTGTGGTTTGTCGGAGGAGTCGAACAAAGTTCTGCGTTCATGTAAATGCAGACGCTGCGAGAGGGTGAAGTAATACCTGAAAGACCAGAGCGAAAGTTGCTTTAAATAAATTTGTGCTATCATTTAGGATTTTTTTTGGAAATGTTATTATCACAACTTGAGATGCTAAATCAAATGGTGTTTCTAGGAGTTGTGACTCAGCTGCCAGTTGGCATGTGCATGAAGTTTGGCACTGCAGCTCCTCAGCTCAGGAGCACCTTTTGCTGTCTTATTATTAGGTTTAAATTGCTTTGACTATTATGTGTGTGTGTTTTTCAAAGTAGCACCACCRTGATACTTGAGAGACTAAAATTTGAAACATTCTAAAAATAATCAAGCTTTTGTTTCATTTCCAATTGCAAGGCTTGGAAATGTGTATTTACTCAGGCTAAAGAAGCACTCCCCAATAGGCCTGTTACCAGTTTATACATAGGTGTGGGTAATCAACAAAACTTATTTTAGAATAAGATGCAGATTTTCTGAAATTAATGTAGGTGCCTAATTTGGAGGGTGTCTCCTGGGGAGCAGGGCAGGGCAGGAGCCCCAGGAAACGAGCTGGGTCAGGAAGGTACCTGGTTACATCCCTGGTGTTGGACTGTGGTAGTGGCAGAATGCAGGCAATTAAGCCAAAGAGCACAAAAAGTGATGGGAGGCTAACTTTAGATCCACCAAAGCAGTGTCATTTCGACTCAGAATTAACACTGTGGCTGGCACAGTCGTTCTGATTCATATCATTATGCGTTCTATCTAAAAAAGAATTACCCAGCTGAAGTTAAATACATTGTGTCAGCTGGGATTTTTAGTCTTAACTTTGACTCCGTGCTGATCAAGGAGATGGTTATTAGTCATTCTCAGGCACTTTCAACCATGCCAGCCATTTTCTGCAGAGAGCTCTAAGTGCTATAAATTCCACCTTGCTTGGGAGAAAAAAAAAAAAGAAAAAAAGAAAAAAGTTCTAGCTTGGAAACAGCTTTTGGAGAAGTTCATTTCATGCTCAAAACAGAAGCCCTTCCTCCTGTACGTGTTCCGTTTTCCATGAGCTGAGTTTGTGGAAGATGCTCCAGAAATTGCCGGTGCCCAGGGCCGTGTGGCTGGCGCCCGAGCCCTGCAGCTCCTGCCTCTCCTGGTTGTTTTCTTTGCTTTTTCCGCCTCTG
>NW_020455865.1:649974-677391 GCF_003342845.1 Nothoprocta perdicaria
GCGCTGGGAGAGCGGGATCGCACAAGCCCTGCCCCATGGCCTGGCTCGATGCAGCAGGATGCGGCGCTGGGAGCGGCGCCCGGGCCGGCGCGCTGGCACCGCGCCACAGCAAACAGCCCCGGCCTCGGAAGGCGGGCTGCGCCCTGCGTGTCCCTGCGCCTGCCAAGGGCTCRCTCACGGATAGCACACTAAATATAGTAAAACACAAAGGTTTCTCTTATTTTGCTTTGATCAGTAAAATAAACTTTTAAAGATTGTTCTGGGATGAGATCCAGCTTCTGAGGCAAAGAATGGCTGTGGTTCAGCCGTGGTTTAGTAATAGAGTGTCAGGAAAGCGACTCTGACAGTTCTCAGGCCAGCTGCTCCAGAGGAAAAATGGACTGAGCTGCAGTGGRTTGAAACTCCAGTAGGACCAGCCACAGCATGTGCTTTTTAACAGCCCCAGTGTCAGGACTTGAAAGGCAGTTTTCCATTTTTGGAAGGTTTCGAGTTTGTCTCGGCATTAGCAATCCCGAATTCAGGCATGGGCAGTGCRTGGCCGATGGCTCCTGGGGACGACGTGTGACTTGTCCACAGTGGAGGTTGCCAGCCCTGCGCTGTGGGAAAACCTGCCGGGGAGAAATCTGATCTTTGAGGGGAAAAAAGGAAGGTGGTGACCCTAGTCTGTTTGGGCATAACGGGCTTTTTTTTTTTTTTTTTAAGATTTTTTCTCTTTTCTTGTTTTTCCTTCAGTATTTTGAGTTATTTTCATATATTTTGGTCACTCTGCTCTTTAAAATGTCTTTCTGTCTTGCAGAACATTATCTAAGTTCCTTAAAGGCTGTTCTAAGGATAGAAATGTCACAGTTACAGAAATCAGCCCTCCCTCCTGTGGAACAGGGTCCATCCTTCTGCTCATCCCCTTTTAAAAAGCATGTGGCAAAGCCAGGCAGTSGGGAAAGAGATGCAGGAAGAGACTGGAAATATTTGCATGGGAGGTGACAAGGCAGATGTAGTAAATATTCTCGAGGACATAAATTTGGGGCTTTTCGCCTGTTTTGTCTTGCAGGGAACAAAGGGAAGTGGGAAAGCTGTGCAGGGCAAGAGCTGTGGATCTGGGAGGAGAAGGGCTCAGCTCCTGCGGCCCCGGTGTCCCCAGGGGAGCTGGGCACGTGCAGGTGGAGATGCCGGGGCTCCAGGTGCCCCGTGTCCCTCAGGACAGGGGATGCCCTGTCCGGCTGAGCCGCGCRCCCTGCAGTGATGTTGAATGTGGTTGTGGAGAGCAGCTACACGTAGAATGTGGTCACGTTAGAGCAGCCTTGCGCTAACGCTGCTCTGGAGCCCGGTGCCTTGGGGTGCTGCAGCTGCGCTGTGGGCGCAGCACAGAGCAGGGTGCCCCCACGGCCATCCCGCTCCGTCCAGCCTCGCCAGCCGCGTGGGCTGTGGGTGCAGCACAGAGCACCGTGCCCTCCCGGCCAGCCCACGCTGCCGGGCCGAGGCGGCCCGTCCCGGCCTCGCGGGCCGCGCAGCTCCCGGGGCGCCTGGCAGCTCCCAGGCTCTGCCACTGTCTGCAGTGACATCTACTGACACGAGCGCACATTGGCTGCGGGGCAGGATTTGCTGATAGATGAATTCAGTGTCTCCTCTMTTAGATTGTCAGCTCTCCGCTTCCCCAGCGATGCCACTTGCAGTGTCTGGCTGCCTGTGTCTCCCATAACTACCTCCTACTGCTTCCCATGCTTGCTCCAAGCAGAGCTCTTCCATGACCAGGACAGCAGCCACAGCCAGCCCTGCAAGACCCTGKGCTGGGGCACTCAGAAATACCTGTCCAAAAGGCAGTGTATTCRTATTTAATATAATGTTGTGCTTTAATATTGCTGAACAACTGCTGTTGCTCAGGCTGCCGTTCTTCCACTTCTCGTTCGTGATTTGTTGGATGTGTCACTGGGACGTCTGTGAAAAGAACATTGCAAACTATTCTTTTTATATGTGCTCTGAAATGCTTAATGATACCTAATAGCGAGTATTAGAGGAGTTTTGTTTTTTTTTAATGACAAACACAAACTGGTCAAAAATTAAAATGAGTCAGGAAAATTCTTCAACGCCTTGAATCTCAATCTGTTATTTTTTCTTTTTGTTTCTGCTTTTCCAAGGGAGCTTTTCTCAGTTCCTCTCCCTAACCTGCTGGTACAGCCCAGCTTGGGTCATTGCTGTGTCTTGCAGGTTCTTTGCCTGTGGCACGACAGGACGGGGAAGAGGAGTGAGCTGCCTCATGTGGCTGTTCATAACATGCATGTGCATCTGTCTTGCAGAAATGCTGCTCATGGATTCTCACTTATTCAGGTGGACAGTATGAAGGTCACCATGAAGGATATCTTACAAAAGGCCTTAAAGAGAAGGAAAGGATCACAAAGAGGCTCAGGTGGGTTATTTATTRTATTTTGTAGAAGACAGAGTGTTTTTTCCATGAGCATATTTTACATCTCTTTTTAACTGTCAGGAATTTTCTTCAATATTGTAATTTTCAGCCCCACTCGGAAGCAGTTCTAGGCACAGGTTGTGTTCTAGATACCAGCAAAAAAACAGACAGTGAAGGAGCTRCATAACATTTGCTGTGAAGTAATATATTTGTTACTGCAAATATCTATTTATGGTGACAAAGCCATTTACATTCAAGTCCAGCTAGTGGTAGTTTTAAGATGAAGGGCGAAAGGACAAATGATACAATTTCTATGCTTTTAACTTTTGTAAAGCAGTAGTGCTTAATATGATTTTAAATAATTTAAAGGCTTAGTTTTTACTTTTAGAGGGAAAAATATTTGCTTCCTGCAATACTGTTAAAATAGCACTATTATAGTAAAGCCAGATCAACATTTGAAAATGAAAGGTACAGTAAGAGAAGAAAATGTACAGTACTTTCACTATATAGCAGAGCAATACTTTTCCAGCCAATAAATGTACATTCACATACATATTATATATTTTTAAAGAAAAAATACAGGGCTGAGATATCTTTACAGCAATAAGAAATAATTATTGTGAGAAATTGCCCTGGTCTTGTCAGGCAACAAAAGAACTTTAATATAAACCTTCCTATACGCTCGGTAAAGATAAGCATCTTGTCTTTGTAAATGAATGAAACCTCCTTATATACCCTGAGTTCTAACTATGTGAAAAGAAAATAAACCCTCTTCTGTTTAGAAGAAGTAGTTCAGTGCAGTTTTTAAACGAGTGTATAATCTGTCATGGATTTAATTAGCTATCTTCAGATGAAAGCTGAAGTTTTAATAAAAGTTAGAAGAGATAACACAGTGAAGGACACGGATGAGCTGTCTCAAGGCCATATTCCAAGGGAACGATAAGAGCTGTAAAAAATGGCAGAGGAGAGCAATTGAATGAAGCAATGAAAATCTGATTCTCGTAAAAAAAAAGAGAGAGAGGAAAAAAAAAGAAGGGGAAAAAAAAGGAGCACGATGCTGGTAGGGGTGGTTGTAGCTGAGACCTGCTCGCGTGCACGCGGCTTGGCCGCCGGCCAGGCGTCGGCGGCGCCCGCGGCGCGGCGGCGCGGGCAGATGTGCCAGCTGCTCGCTGCGCCCGGTGCCAGCTGACTGCGCCGTTTGATAGCCCGCTCTCCCGATGCCCATCACCGGCCGCAGAGATAGAATTAAATGATGATGATCTTCCCACAAGTTGGGAGAGGAAACAATGCATATAAATCTTGATTTCATCTCAGCGTGAGAAGTCTTTATCCATCATCACTCATAATGAACAAGTCGTTAGCTGCGATGAATGGTGTTCTGGTTTTTTCAAACACCTCTTTTGTTCACTTTTTGGGTGACTTTTATTTATTTCCTGGGGTCAGATTTCTCTTCCCTGAAGGGAGATGGCTAGAGGATTCGCTTAGCTCAGTCTTTAAACTACTTTCCTCCTCCATGTAACAGATGTTATGCTGTGTCCTTCTGAAATTTGTTTTTGCTTTAATTTTGTTACTTTTATTCAGCAGTTTAGAAAAGGAATGGAACTGTCACTTATTCCTTCAGCTAATACATTAATTTCTGCTTTCTCCACACACCTGCTCAGGAACCTCTCTAATAAGTTTTTCACTAGATATATAAGCATATGTGTATTTTCCTGATATTTTTAGCCTATATAGGAAATTATCTACATTTATTTCTCATAAAATATCCATGTGGCATCTCTCTTCTTTGAAATATGATCATCTTTGTTGTGGATGATTTTTTCATTACATTTTTTTCATTAAAAATGATTTTTTTCATTAAAAATCATTTTTGAAATGATATAATAGCAAAATAATAATAAAATCTGGGGGTTTTATTAGTTGTATATGTATTTACTTTTGAACATATAAACAGATTTGTAGATCTGAACAGCGTGTCTTGCAAATTTTGACTTAAGCTTGTCTATAGATGTGTCCAGAATTAGGACCTGCAGCTGTAGGTTTTTGTATTGGGAATCGGTGCTGGAAGAACGATTACTCTAGGGAAAGCTTCTTGGTTTTCTTTTCCCCCATACTTCTGAGTTTTATAAACCAAATGTATTTTATTTCTCAAACAGCAAGTACTCATAGTGTATTATTGAAATGAAATAATACTGTCACATGAGTGAAATGATGTCCAAGATTTGGTACTCATGTACATGATACGATAAATCATAAATTGAACTTTGTTATTCCGATTATTATTTTGCTTTCCCTATCCAAAACTGTGACTCATCGGTTAGGAGACCTTTTTGTGGTGTTGCCTTTCATCTTCGAGCAGTGCTGTGTTGCAAAGAGTGCAGCTGTTTTCACAGAGGGATCCACTTGCTTGCACTGCCCTCTGGATCTGAAACAAGCCATTTGCAGCCGTCTTGTTCCGCTCYGAGCAGAGTGGGCTGAAAACTGCCCGAGATTAAAGGACAGCTGAAACCGAGCGCGCTGCCCGCTGGGCTCATGTGGGCTGAGCATGGAGTGGGACAAGCTCCTGTCTTCATTGCTCATCCAACACCAGATTTTTCATTTTTGSAGTGAATATGTCTCTTACTTTCACTGGGAGATGTTCACATAAATGGAATTTAAGATCAGACTATTAACACAGAATGGTTCTGTGCTTCTGCAGTTTGAGTCATTATCAAGCAGTGGATTAAGATGTCAAAGTTCTGAATAAAAGAGGATATAATTTAGGAAAAGCATTTCTTCTCATTCAGCAACTCTTCCTTTTAAGTTAATTGCTCTAATTTAGAAAGAGAAGAAAGGAAGGAAGAAAGTCTTAACATGTTTACTTAAAGTATTTGTAGTAGTTTAATAAAGGTGGAATTCCTGTGAACTTTCCTGTACATTTCTGTGTACCTAAAGACCAGTCTTCACAGGACGAATGAATTTATTATGTTTACAGCCTATATTATTTTCCAATGCTCCTGTGAGAAATTGCTTTCTGAGCTCTTTTCATGACTGACTTACATGATGTTTTTCACATCAGTCCTGTGTTTGGTTTGGTGTTTTGGATGAGGAAGAAATTGAGGAACTGCTGTTGCATAGTGTGGGAATGGACACCTCAGAGACTAGTTTTCTCTGATCATTTGATTCCTCTAGTAACCTGGAGCTTACAAGGTTTTCCAATGAGCTAGTGAGTCCCAAGTTCCTGCAAATCCTTATGCCCAGGTTACCTCTGTGAATCAGTGACCTTCCAAGTTGCTCTGATTTTGACTTTTGTTTAGAAATGCCATTGCCAACCTAACTTGAGAAGCGTGAGCCTCGTAATGACAGGGTTTGTTGTGACAAATGGGGGCAGAGAGTTCAGTTTTTCTAAAGTTCTGTTTTAATATATGTACTGATGTTAATGCACAAGTATATGTTGGGTGAACTTTCTCTGTAAAAATTGGTTTATTTCAAAATGTCTTTTCTTGAAAAGACTAAAGCTGGGTATGGCTTTTGACTGCAAATTAACTTCTTGTCAAAGATAATTTGCTCTATGAAGATATAGGTCAGTAGGTTGTGATAGAGTGGTTTATGACTTTACTTCATAATAAATAACGTGAAAGAAATGGGGGAAAAACAAAAACACTATTTATATTTAGCTCCTCTTAGGTATTAGGTTAGATTAAATTACTGTTAACTCTACAAATTCCGTTGCGTTCTTTGCAATTGTCCTTTCTTAGTAGCCCCATAACTTTTGCCTCGAAGGTGTGAACGTCTTTGGTGTTGAAAGCTACTGATCGCTTTAAAATAACAATCCTTGAGTGAACCCGTGGGAAGCGCAGGTGGTAGCAGGGCCCCTGGGTGCTGAGCGCGGGCTCTGGGTGCCGGCAGCGCCCGAGCCGGGCTCGGGCAGCCCTGCGGGCGCGAGCACAAAACCCGCTGCAGAGAGTCAGTGCTGCCGCTGGAGCCGCTGGAGGAGAAGCCGCACAGGAGAGCGCTGGGGCACACGTTTAATTCGCTGCCGTAAGGCCGCATCGCTCGGCGTGGGAGCTGTGAGTGCACACGTGCTGCTTCTGGCTTTGCTCAAAGCTGCTGCCCTGGCCTTCACGCTGCCTGTCCTCGCAGTGCAGGGAAGCAGCAGCAAGAGCTGTCCTGTGACTTCTGCTGGGCTGGTGGATTTCTTTGTGCACACTCAGAGAACAGAACATGTCATCGATGCCTGCTTGTGGTAGTGAAAAATAACCAAGTAGAATATGTTATCTTCAGTTTATTTAGCCAGCTGCATGCTCGGAAGCATTTGCTGCAAATGCACGTCTTGCATGCAGGCTGGAAACCAAACGCTTGGGGATTGAGCTCCCGGAGGAGGCTGCTCTAATCCAGAGACAAACTGACCTGACCGGACCCTGGAAAGYGTTTCCCGTAAGGGAGTTGTCTCAAAAAGCCAACAAGAAAACAGGCTGGTGAGGGAAGGAGGGAGGACAGGCCCTTGCCTAACCGAAACGGTCCATGGAGGAAGAGAAGAGCTGCAGGCTCCCTTAGTTGAGCAGGGACTGGTGGAGCTCGTGGCGTTTGCCTGGGCACTGCTTGGGCTGCACCGAGGACAGAAGCGGATCCGAGATGGGGCGTGGAGCCCCTCGTGCTCACTCCCACGTTGCCCTGTGAGGTCTGCTCGCATGGCTTTGTCTTGTAAGAACGTTAATGACTTTGTTCTTCATGCTCTGTGCATCTTGGTGATTTCCTACTTAAATGGGTGCAGAAACTGTAGGTACCCTTGAAAGCTCTTCCTCTTCCTCTCTGTTCCAACTGCCCCGTCCCCTGTGCTCTTCCACAGTTGCATTGTCTGGGATGCCGGTTGGATTTTTCTCCAGAGCTTAACTGTTAAGTAAATAAGAACACAAAAAGAGTACGTACAGAAGGTTTGTTTTCAAAGAAATTAAGCATTGATGTCAGTATATAAAAACTGAATGCTCTTAGAAGGAAATGAGAGATAAAACTAAACAACGTAAAATGCTGAAACATTAGAATAACCCTGCCTGTTTCTGGTCCATGTCAGCTTCTCCTCATTTGAAATTTTATGTGAGCAGAGAAGCCTTGTCTGATTAATCTTGTCTGATTTTAAGTAGAAATTCCTTGCAAGATGAACATGCTACTGATTATTATTTAATAGCTGCTTCAAACTGTAAACATCCCTAAACCAGGAATACTCAATCCTTTTAAGAACAAAATGCTATACAAGTTTAATTGTTATAAACAATATCTTCTGCCAGCATTGCACAGACATGACCTGTATTTTCCGTAGGTTAGAGTGAAAATTATTAGCTTAGTATTCTGTTCGGTTTGGAGAAAGACTAACGCTTTTTTCTATAAATGAAAACAGCTGCTTTACAATAACATTCAAGTCTCCAACAGCTGTCAACTATTTCTTTTTACATTCTTTAAAATGTGTAAAGTGACCAAAAATAGTCTAAAATAATCTTACTAATCTGTATAAGTATATTATCTCACTGCCACAGGAAACTGAATAATAAAGAATGGGAAAAAAAATCAAGAAACRAGGAAAGAACATAAAAATAAAAGCCTCCATATCATATTTCAGTCTGTACCATGGAATCAAAGGAATTAAGAGTTCCAAAGGCCCATTTAAATAATCTGTTCCATCACTCAGGTAACTTAGAGCTGTGGCGAATGGTACAATCTGTTAATGCATGTTCTGTAATGGTTTATTATTTTTGTATGTGGTTTTGTCCACACAAAGCTAATAAGTTATCTTTCAGAAATTTGAGAACAGTAGTTTAAAGTAAAGAATCCTGATAAATAAATGAAGCTTATCCATAATTCAAAAAGCAACTTAAAAAAGAGATCCAAAATGTATTTGAAAATTTGTTCTATAACATCAGTTTCAGCACAGTATTTAATGGCATATTTAGTGTTCAAAATATGCTTTTGAAGCTGTTTGTAAGCATTTCTTATTSAAAACTTACACAAGAAATGAGCAAAAGCTGTAATACTATTTGTACGAAAAAGCACTTATTGCTGAGCGTTTTACCAGGCCCAAGGGAAATTGCAAGGATGCAGTAAAACTGAGGTTTTTCATTTAAACTTGTCCCCTGCTTGTCCTGTTTCTGACGTGTTTCAGCCGTTGCGTTTGTCAATACTGGCTCGTGCTGCCGCGCCGCCGTCCTCGATGTGCGTCGTGTGCGCGGTCGTTTGACGCGCAGCCCTCGGGGACCCGCTCGGGACACACGTGTCGGGCGCTCCACACTGAGCCCGGCGTGCCGAGCACGGCCTTGGCGTCCTTGCCGCCCGCTCACAGCGCCCGTCTCCTAAAGCTCCAGCCCAGGCGTCGAATCCTGCCACGTTTTCCTGCGGCACGCCCGTCTCAAGCTCTAAGCTGTTCAAAGTTAGGTCTTTCAGGAAATAAAAGGCTGTTGCTTTTAAAAGTGACCCTAATAATCTCASAAGCAGAGTGAAAGTTCCAAAGTTTCCTGGTAGGTTAAACTCCTTGAGTTTGTGTTGTTTGCCTTAAATTACTGTTCGCCTTAAATGTTTCCTGTTATCTCTGCAGATAAACCCTGTCCATTCAGCAGAGCGCTGGCGCTGAGCTGCAGCGAGCTCGGGGCAGCACTGCCCACGCTGTGTCCGGCACAGCAGTGCAGGAATTCTCCCGTTTGCTCTGCATGAAGCTCTCTATATTAGAAGGTTTGAGTTGAAGGATGGTTTGTAGGTAGATCCTTGCAAACCTACATTTATTGGTTGTCCGGACTGGCCACAAAGCTGGGGTTTGTGTGACCTTTCCAACCCTCTCGTTGGGTGTCTGTGGGGTGGGGACCTCGTGTTTGCTTTAGGGGTCTGCAGAGAGGAGGCTCTTGGTGCTCCTGGTACCTGCATGGACCGGCTCCCTCCTGCGCTGAAACRTGTCCACCCGGGCAGCCAAAAGGAGGGATTAAAAGCAAGTTTTCTGGCTAATGTACTTTAGGTTACGTTGTGTATCAAACACGAGACTGTCTCCCTCCTTCCAGCTTCATTTAGGGWTGCACGTTGCTAGTGTAGAAAGAGAAGAAAGCCCATGCAGCAAATAAATGAAATGCTTCTGTGAGCAGGCTGCTAGCGCCAGTTTGCTGGTGGTTACATTGCAGCTTTCTTGTCTACAAGAGCAGCACAAATGCAGGGAGGTTGTTTCTTTTTTAGGGGGTTTTGACTAAATTCTTTAATTTCACTAGCTGTCAAGGTAGTGTTAAGTAAAATGGGTTTGAACTGCTGTAGTTTTTGTGTACTGGACTAGATGTCAGAAACCTTTGCCATCACTGGAAATTCTGTCACTCTGGATTTACTATCTGTTTCCCACAGCTGAATTCTTAAACAGTGTGATTTAACACCTTGGCTCTCCATCAGCCGGTCTGGCATTTATTTGAATGCATTACACCACTGGTTTCCATAAACTATTTTACAATTGTTTCAAATAAATGACTGTTTATTTCTACAAAAACCATCTGTATTTCTGTGGAGAGCAGCAGATAACTGTATGTAAAATTTGGTAATGTCACAACAGTGCAAGTTAAGAAAAACAGATTGGACTGAAAAAAAAGTCATGTTTGTTAAGGGTTTGTTTTCACTGTTTAAATACCATTATTTATTAAGCAATATTTGCATTTTTAATGATTAAATCTTTATTCCACTTCAGAGGTGTTGAGGGGCTTTGGGGATTTTTAACGGATAAACAGATTTAAGATGTCCTCATAGCAGTAGGATTTGAGATATAAACATTCTGGCTTTTCAACTATTTCCTCTCAAACTGTTTACATATTTTCTGTTGTTTTATTGTCACTGCCAAGCACACAATGAAATCCTTGTCCCTGCTGTCATGTTCCAAGCAAGATCCTGCAGCAGGAGGCTCCAGGCCCCTCTGTGCTGCGGGGTCCCATGTGTTCCGTGCGTGTTGGTGCCTGTCTGTGCTGGTGCCGGTGCTCTGGGCGCGGAGCTCCTGGTTGGGCTGGTACCCGAGGTCGCAGCGYGCGCTGGCAGGAGCCGCTCGAGGCTCCCTCCTGCCCTTCCGTGCCTGGGCAGCTGCTGCCCGAGTGGAAGCTGGCAGCCCTAGCCTCACGCTTAGCACACCTGGGACATTTTGCCAAATTATTTGAAATGGTAGAAATGCATAAAATCTCTTCTTTTTATGGCTTTGTAATAGTGGTAATATATTTCCAGCCATTTTTTTCTATAGCAATAATAAAAATGAGATAACAAAAAAAAATAAAAATATAGCTTAAACTCAGAAGAAATAGCACTTTCAAAACCTATGCTTTGAGCAAAAGTGCAGTAAATCATATGTACTTGCAAAAGAAGAACCTTAAAATAAGAAAATACCATGGACATGAACATTAAGTGTTTATCCACCGTGCTCTTGTGCCTGTGTTCCTGCAGTGCTTCTGCATGGCAGAACACAGCTCCTGGGTACTGCTTGCCTGGCATCTGCCGCCTTGACTCGTAGGGGTGACAGCCCAAGTGTCCTCAAATTTCTAGTTTTCCATATGGTCGCCGTGACCAGGCAGCAATCCCTGAGAGTGTTGAAGAGCTCGGGTATCAAAATGCGGAGCTGCTGAGGACCCTGAACAGCTTCTCGCTGAGAACTCCCAGAGACTTCTTTACCAGGCATACTGTAAAAGGGTAAAATCATAAAATGTTGTAAAGAATGGGATTAATAGATGACATATGGACAAATACGATGCACCAAAGAAAAAAATTGGCATGGGTTTTGCAGAGGACGTGCCTGAGAAACCTGCGAGCAGTCTTTGAAGAAGTCAGGGACCCTCTGAATAAGGATGATGTGTTTTATATAGCAGGCACTGACTTCCAAAAAGATTTGACAAAGGCTCATAAAGCAATTAAGCTGTCACAGGAGGAGAAGGAGGATCCTCACATGGATTAATAATTTATTAAAAGACAGGAAACAAAGAATGGGAATAATGGCCCTCCGTTATTAGTAACTAGGTTACTGGTGGAGTTCCGGTGGAATTGGTAGGACCTGCATTGTTCGGCTAATGGGTGGCGTGGAAAAGGAGGTGAATGCTGATGTGACAAAATGTGCTGTTGGTACAAAGGGAGGGAGAAGAGTGCAAATAAAAGCTGCCTGCGAAGCACTGCAGAAGGATCGCACGATGCTGAGTGACAGGACAATAAAACGGGAGAGGGAATGCAGTGTCAATGAGTGCAAAATAATATACATGGAGAAAAGCAACTGTAACTATGCGTATACAATGATGGGCTCTAATTACCTTCTATCAGTCAAGAAAAGGATCTTGGAGGAGCCGTGGGTAGTTCTCTGAACACTTCAGCTCAGTGCTTAGCAGCAGTCAGAAAGACAAATTGAAATTAGAAATTAGGAAAGGAATAGAGAACAAAACAGAAAGCGTTTTTATACTGCTGCATAAATCATGATATGCCCACGTACCGATTGTTACGCTTTATCTCCAAAAGGATATTATGGATCAATAAAGATCCAGAAATGAGTGAATGTGAAAAAGGATCCAACATGTGAAAGGAGAAGTAGGTGTATTCGGAGAAGGTCTATCCTGGTCAGGAAAAGACTTGCCTGGGATAAAGGAGAGGTCTGTGAAGTGCATGTGCTAGGATGTGATAGGGAGAGTGTTATCCCTCTTCTCCTGAAACAAGAATGCCGCAGAACCAGGAGGCATTTTCTCCGTCAGTAAATTGTGGAGCTCCTTGCCTTAGGATATTGTGGGAAGCGGAACTTGCAAAGGGTTCATGGGAGCTTGGGCGCTGCTGCGTTGCGCAGGCACACGGAGCAGAGCAGGGCAGGGAGCGTGGCCGGAGCCCGGGCTCGGCGCGGGCTGCCGGACRGGGCAGCGCTCAGACCTGCGCCTTGTTTCTGTATACTGATCATCTTAATTTGGTTTAGGGTTGGCAATTCCACAAGATTCAAATATTGATCTAAATCTTTATACAATCCTCATTTTACACTATTAACCTGCTTGCAGAGGGAAGTGGGGTTTGTTTGGTGCTTTTTGTTTAAAGCCTTTTTTCCCCGTTTGTTTATCGTGTAGATTCACCCCTTGACCAGGGTATTCTTCATTGCTATTGAAAGTTAATGGGGGAAAAATTGCATTGCAAACATTTGAACCTGCAGTAGCCATGGCTGAACTTAGTTGATCTCTGGTGATCGGTTCAATTTAGTTACGATTTTTAGCCATTAGGCTGGGGCTGAATGATGGTGATTTGGTTGAGGCCAAATGTCTGTAGAAAATTGGCTGTTTGATAAGAGCCCTGTTATCAGAGGGGGATACTTTCTCATTTACATTTAGATGAGTATTGATTATTTATTTACTCAGAGAAGTGAGATTCGTTCCCAATCTTATCTCTCTCGTCTCTGCTTGTCAGCAGAAAGAGAGATAGAGCTCCTGACATCAGCCCCAGATAACAGCACTTTGTAGTGAAGATAAAAGTTGGAATGGGCCTTTTTCTAGTCTTGACTGAAAGGATAAGTTTTAAAAATTAGAACTGATGGGCTGTGCTTTCAAAACCGCATCCTGAAGGCTCTGCAGCCTGGACGAGACCAGGGCTCGTTGCTGTGTGCGTGGGCACGGCCCTGCATCCCGTTAGCGGAACCGTTTAATTGGGTTGCCTTGTGGGGCTCCCTGGGCCACGTTTATGCTGTGCCACAGGAAAATAACCTGGTGGGGTATTTGGGGTTGTTCCTTTGTTTTTAGTTCCTGATAAACTCTCCTCGCTCCAAGGGCCGTGCTGAAACCGGCAGCTCCAGCACACAGGGCAGTTTCCAGGCTGCTGCTCTGCGGGTTGGTGTTACCGGTGGTCAGTCCCATCTGGCCCCAATGGGGAAGCACTTGGGTGGTTTGCACGACCACRGAGCTCTCCAGGGGCTTCAGATAAGAATCTGAACGCGTGCGCCCCGGGGCTGCGTTTGGGCTGGCGAGAGGCCGCTGCGGTGGCGGGGAGCACAGCTGGTTTCTGGAGGCTGAGCGGCGGCTGCGGAGCCGGTGCCGCGCTGCACAGAGCCCRATCCGAAGCAGTGCCCGGAGCCTGGCAGGAGGGCAGCTCCGTTGCGCAGAGAAATAGTGTCCTCGGGCAGGAGCCGAACGCGCTCCGAGCGGCCGGCGTGCTCTTTGCGTGACTTCTGCGGAATCAAATGAGGAGCCRCAATTGAAAGTCTCCTATAGTAAATTTAAAATTAGTTGGGTAACAAATTCCATCTCTTACACATGTCATCTAAGGCTAAAATGCTTTTTTTTTTATGTTTTAAATATTTCGTCATAGACGATCATGATTCAACGTCTGGAAAGCATTCAGAAATATTTTAAATACTAATAAAGAAGGAATAGGTTTCATTATTTCAGTTCTAGCTATTTTGTTATGAGCTACCTCCAGATGCTTTGTGTTACTGCACATGGTTGAGGTATTGATTTGCCCTGGTAGGCCAGCACTTCGCACAGCACCCTGGAGGAAGGGCCGAGCGCGGTGGCTGCGCCCCCAGGGCATGGGGCAGAGAAGAGGTGGATGCCCAGGTCTTGAAAAATATCTGTAGATAAGTAAGATGCCTTTGAAAACGATTCAGTTGAAGGAGCAGCATCTGCACATTTGTATTGGACTCGGTCCTGTGAAGTCTTTGTGAAGACTTCCTGTGAAGTCTTAGGACCCACCTAAAGAAACAGTCTTTTTTCCCTCCTTTTCTGGAGATTGGTGCACACAGAAGGGCCGCGAGCCCCCTTTCTTCATCGCAGGGTGTGCAGGCTCACCGTGCCCAGCGCAGCCCCCAGCTCAGAAGATGCTCCCACCTCCCRGGCAGCTGGAGATCAAGAGGACGTTTGGGGCTTTTTTTTTTTGTGACCATCCTCTATTTTTTATTTATATACTCCTTCCCTTTGGAAAAAAAAAAAAAGGCTTTAAGACATAAACATCTACCTGCTTTGCTTCTAGAAAATAGCTAGAATGTGCTAAACCATCACCTTGTTAGAAAACAGATAATTTTACAAGTTACTTTATGTTTCAGGTCCTCAGTATCGGCTGGAGAAGCAGAATGAACCTAATGTCCCCGTAGATTTAGACTGTACCTTGGAGAGCCAGAGCACTTTGGAATTCTGCCTTGTTCGAGAGAACAGTATGTTTGCCCTTTTCACTTTTGCTCTTGTAAACTGCTTAAACTCGCATAAGTTATGTATTTTGGAATGCAAACTGTGCTGTCTGGGCAAGTAAGTTTTGACGAGACTCTCTTTCCTGAGGCACTTTTCAGTTGTGCCAAGAGAATATTCCAAAGGGAAATGATTGATTTCATACCTTTTAGTAAATAGTCTGCATCCTGTTTATCACTTCTTGATTAATCTCCTTCTGTTAAACTCTGCTCTGTAAAGTTATGACCAACCCTGAAAAACACATGAAATACGAAGCTGCTTCTCTTCAGGCACTGTTTAATGAATATGGTGATTGGTCTGCAATATATTTTGCCRTGTCAATATTGCTGTTAGAAGAACTGCATTTTGATAGCCTTTGCAGAAATTAACCATGCAAATAAAACCAGAGAAGCAGGATTGGTTTTAAAGTACAAAACAAATAGTTTTCTCTTCAGCTATGCTAAGATGGGGGGGGGGGGGTTCTTAATTGTTTTGATGGTTCCGATGCTGTTTCCATATTTATTTCTGTCAAAGGAATTACCTAAAACTTGCACAAAGGAAATTTACAGTAGCTCCATGTTTGTCCTCCATCCCATTCTGGTCCATCCTTCATTCTTTCCAACAGTTAGACTCTGTATTGTTTCTTTCTCATTTTAATTCCACTCTCAAATTTTGGTTGTACTATGGAGGAGAACGAGTAGCATCCATGTTCTCAGCCCAGAGGATTTGCTGCAAAGAAAGATAGCAAGAACCTGTTTCAAAAATATAAGTTTTTCTTTCTTTACAAATAATAGACCCTTCTATTTATGTTTATATACGTTGACTATAGCATGAGTTATTTTATCCTCAAAAGACAATGGAGCATCCATGAAGGAGTTCCTAATTCCAGGGCAAGTTACAGACTTTGCTGTGTAGCCGTGGTGAGTTGCAGGGAGTGTTCCTCATCTGCCGAGGAATCCGCACAGCGGCTTCTGGCTGTCTCTGTTTGTGCTCTTAGTTGTTGCTGCCACATTCAGGTTGCATCACTCCTTGGATGACCAGTCTGWCATAGATCGGTAAGTGGTTGATCCGCTGCAGCCAGCCAAAGGTGCCTCCCGGGCACAGGCAGCAGAACCTCTACCAAGAGGCCTCAAGGCCTCATCTCATTTGTGTTATTAAAAGTACTGTTGGCTTAGATAGTCAAGAAAGAAGTCTGTTATAACAGCTATTATTTTAAAATGTGCTCTTTATAGTCTCCTGTCCACATGTATATGATATATGATGCCAAACAGCTGCTAGTGAAATAGCTGCCAGTTTCTTCTGGGGAAATACAAAGTTTATATTTCAAAGTATCAAATGTAACAAAAAACTTTTCATTAATAGGAAATACATATGGAGAAGTCCTGTATCTATCCAGCTCATTCTAATAGTATTCAAACTAATAAACTGTTTCCAGTATTTAGAACTTTCTAACTTGCGGTAAGATTTATCTTTAAGCTAAAAGCCTGCACTTTGTCATGTGAAATGCATTTATGTGAAGTAGCAAACTATTCATGGCTAATTTAGTTTTATTCTTACCCTCTTACTTCTGGAAAGTTCTTTCTCATTTTATCATTAGATAGTAATTAGTATTCAGAGGAAATTGGTCTTAATATATTAAAATTGGTTTAGTGCCTTTAGACCTGTACTGAAGCTAGTGTCTTATTGGAAAATGTAATTGGAGACTCTGTGTATGTAATTAATTGAATTACAATTAAGAACTTTCATTAAGCAATATACTAGTACATTAAAGTAATAAGGGGACATTTTTGCAATGCAGTTAACTTTATATTTTGTTGTTTTATTCAGGCTCAGGTTCTTGAATAACTGTTTTCTTAAATATTTTAGGGATCTGKGCCATGTGTGATATTTCGGTACTACCTTTGATGTCGTGGATGTGTCACTGTGCGTCCCCCAGTGCTGGCAGCGGTCCCCTTTGCTCCAGCCTCCTGCTTCGGCTTTGTAGCTGCTTTTGCGCCTCGGGCTGCGCGCCTCCTGCGTGCCGGTCTCTCAGCACGGGGCGCGGGGCCGGAGGCACGTCGGGCTGCGGCAGCGCCCGCCTCGCCGGGCCGCGAGCCCGCGGGCTGTGCGACCCGCGCGGTGCCCGTCCGTCCTGCCCGGCGCGCTGCCCTGCCCCGTTTGCCCTCCGCGGGCGCTCGTGCTGCCGGGCAATCCGAACAAAGAGGCGAAGTGCGCCGGGAACGGAGGTTTCGCGGGCGTCGGGGCCGCCCTTCGCAGGGGTCGGTGTCCGGCCGGAGCGCGTCCCGGCAGCGCCGGCTCAGCCAGCACGGCCTGGATGGGCTCTCGGCCTGAATAATGGACCCCGAGCAGCCACTTTCCTTGATTGTCTTCCCAAGCAGAAGCTTTTGCATTCAAAAGGCACATTGTGATCTCCATTACAAATACCCTGACAGGCCAGTAAATATTTGACAGGTTTATTCACAGCTGCTTGCATGTGGAAAATATTTTTATGATTTTTCCTCCACTCCCTGCGCGGAGATGGCTCTGTGCTCCACTGCCGAATTCCTTCAGTCTCGCAGACATTTGTGCGGAGCTGCGGGGTAAGAGCAATATGCCAAGTTCTGCAGTGAGGTTTTTCCCTGCAGGGCATTTCTCTCTGTTGTTACCGATATTGCTGCTATTATCCCGTGCCCCCGCAGGGGTCCCCGTGTCTTGCCATCTTCAGACAGATGATGTGTTTTGATGGCGGCGTTCCTGGCTGCTCTCCCAAGAGCAGCAACTGCAGAACTCCTGTAAACCTGAACCCATTCACAAAGCTTCATAAAACAAAATCAGCGGCGGTGGGGTGATATACAGCACATCTGAAATGCTTCCAATGCACGGGCCCTCTGTTCCGCCTGCCTCYGCTGCAGTAGTTAATACTTGCACCATTTAAACACTGACAAGGTGTCCGCATTTTAAGTTGCAGTGATTTTAAGTTACAGGTATTTTATTCCCCTGATATGATCTGTGTGGCTGCTGATTTCTTTCTAGTTCTCATGTGGGGATATGAAATGGGAGCGTTTTGGCGTCGTGAGGCAGGCGCGTGGGGCAAGCGCGCACGGGTGGCGCGGCTGGGACGGGCCCCGGCGCCAGGGCCAGCCCCTGTCCCCACGGAGCTTTGGGGACGTTTCAGCGGCACCGCGGGCAGGTCGCTGCGCCGCCACTCCGACCTCCCGTGCGCTCCCCATGGGAGCTGCTGCTGCACGTGGAGCCGTGGCAGTGGGGATCGGCATCGGCATCCCCGCTGGGATTCGGCGTCTCCCGGGGCCGGCGCTGAGCGCTGTCCCGTTCCCAGCAGTGTCTRTCCCTCGGAGGCGATGCCTTGCGCTCGCGCCCAGGCCTCCGCGGTGCCCATCTCCCCCGGCGCCTCCGTGCCATACGGCCCCGCGCCGCCAAGTGCGCCCAAAGTTTGACACGTCTCAGCGTACCTCTGAAGTAGTGCGGCACGAGTGTTTGACATGATACATTATGATAATCCATAGTATAGAGACATTAACACAGGGGTCTTTGACAAAATACATTGTAATGTCTCGGAAGGAGCCATTACAATTTATCTTGTCATTCTGGAGCACAGAGTGGCTGCAACGTTAAGATGGCTCTGCATAAATTCAGGTAGAGGCTCTTTCATTTGATTTTTTTGGATTTTTTTTCCTAGTGAAAAGGCACAGTGCAGTTTGTCACTTAACTCTTCCCTGTCCCTGCTTCCCAAAAGGAATGTTTCCATCTCTCCATGGGGAAACAATGCGGGCGCTGGGCGGTGCATCCGTGTTGCCCTACATGGGGATACATGGGGAAGACGATGTGTGTAATGCCTAGGAAATGCAGCTCTCCATGTGCTCTGAGCCAAGGCTTTCCTCATTTAGCAGCAAACACTAACCCTGTTTCCAAGGCAGACATGAATGGTCTTTAGCATAAGCAAGGGAGCATGTTCCCAAAGGAGCAAATACAAAGGGGAGTACTTCCAGCAAACAGGAGGAACGCTCAGTGCTTGGGGATTTTCTTGCTCTCCAGAGCTTGTCCTGCTCGCAGCTGGCAGCATGGCCAAGAATCCAGATCCTTCTTTGCCAAGGATTGCAGATCCGGGAGAGGAAGGGGCTTGCGGTGCCCCAGTGCGGGCGGATCCCGACCCCGGGAGCTGCTGCCCTTCCTGCAAGGAGCCCCTGGCAGGCAGGGGCGGCAGCGGGAGCTCCTCGCCGCGACACCCAAATGGGAGCTGAATTTACAGCACCCAGGAGTAAAAGGTCAGAGCAAGAACCATTAGAGTGTTGAGGCGGCTCCAACTGCATAAGTCTTGAATAAAGTTAATACCTTAAAATTGACAAGTTCTTAGCTGGCTGTACTATGGCTTTAAGACCTCTACTAAAATTCTACCATCTTGTCTGCCCATGATTAAAATTGCAGCAAAATATAAAGTTTTCATTAATCTCCCGCAGCAAATTTAGGACTCTGCACTGGCAGTTGATTCAGCTTTTAGGACCACATTAGCAGGGGTATTAAACAAAATGTGTCATTCTTCAATATCTTCTGTAAAAAGCTAGATCAGTTTTTAGCTGTATTTATACCACTTTCTCTAACAGCATCTGAATGATCATTGAGAGCTGAGATGCTTTATTAGCAGCTGGCATAGAAATTACTCTGTGCAAAATTATATATTGCATTGTAGTAATGTTTAAATTGGTGTTAATCCAACGTCATAAAATGTAAAAATCTTTAAAGTGTGTTATATTTTTTCAGTAATTGGCATTTTGGCTTAATAAGATGTTACCTTTTATAAAGCTAGTACCTGCAGCAGTACGGAGAATACCAATCAGTAAATAAAGCGTGTTCTTTGCACGGGCCGGAGCCCGCGAGGGGAAGGGCGCTGGTGCCGTTCAGCGGGAGGACAGGCTTCGGTTGAATCCGCCGCGGTGGCCACGCGCTGCGGGCAGGAGCGGGACCCCTCCCTGGCACCCCCGTGCCCTGCGGCTGCCCGGGCACCTTGCGCAGTTCTGCTCGCGGGACGCCAGCTCCTCTTGCAATGCCTCCTAAAGACTGATGATTCCGGATTTGGAAGGAGCCTGAGAATTTCACTGTCCCTGATGCATTCGCTCGGAATGTCTTGTTTCTTCTTAAGCAAATTAGCAAACAGTCCTCATGGTTTGTGTCTGAAATCTTCCTGCCAGCTGCAGTTGCAAGCACCATAACCATAGTCATATACTAGCTTAATCATGTGCTGTATTTGAAACCTCTTGTTAATTATTGCATGGTTGTTTTGCAGGTTCAAGAGGAGARGAGATCTCGGAGGAGGACCCTCAAATCGATATTGCCACGGTCCAGGATATGCTCAGTAGCCACCATTACAAGTCCTTCAAAGTCAGCATGATCCATAGGTTTCGATTCACCACTGATGTTCAGTTAGGTAAATCAATCTGTGCTGTAACGCGTAGGAGCCTGCGGCAGTTCAGACCTTGGGTGTCCCCTGAAGCCAGCTGTCCGTCACAGGCGTTTTTAAAGCAGCCGTCATCTCCTTGGTCTGTTTTACAGGGGAGTACATCGCTTWAGGGGGCTGCTGGCAGCTCAGCGACTGAAAAGATTGCTTTCAGTTGAAAATATTTGAGTATTTTTATTATCCCCAGCCAGCTAGCATGGGTTTCTTCTGCTAGGAGGCCATTACTTAGTGATCCCCTCTCCCTATTCTTTTTTAAACTGGGCTTCCTAATGGAAAGCTGCTTGCCAGCTGTTTTGTTATTTCTAAATGAGGCTGTGCGCAGCTAGGGAGGATGAGGTTTCTCCTTTTCTGAGGCCGAACGATTGTCGTCACCAAGTGGGATTTTGAGGTGGAACAAAAAATAACAAGTGTTCTCTAGAGGTTTTATATTGTCCCTATTAGCTTTGTGAATGCTTTTGAAAACCTGAAGGCCAAAGGATGACAGAATCTTGAATTATAAAAGCCCCATTACTGTTTTAAAATGATTGAATGGCTTTTTATCTTTGTGTTAAAATTGTGAAAATTTGATTAATGATGCATTGGCAAGTGACCTGTGACATTCCTGCAAATACCTTCCGTGAAGAAATGACACAGCAGCAGCATAGTAGGAGCTGAAATGTTTACAAAATATGTTTATTCTGTAGAATTCTTTAGAAACATTAAATTCTAGCTCTTTGTGTATTATTGTCACCTCACTCTTTCCCTTATTACATCTTTAGGGACGTGTATATGTCTGTAAAGTTTGTACACGGGAGACATTTTTGTTTATTTTCAGCTGTCTAGTTAAGGAAGGATTTATATGTTGGTGTTGAAGCAGGACAGCATTGGGCATGTTTTCTGCTTTTGAGCAAACTATCTGAGTGTGATAGTTTGCTTCCAGTGATGTTTGACTCACTGTATCTGGAAACTGTCAGAAATGAGAGCTTGAAAAGGTCATGACAGATCACTAAAGATAAATGGTTAAGGGAGAAGAGCTGTTAAACGAAACAAATGGCCTAACTTGTTTAGTAGTGAGGGAGCTGACCCTGTCCACTAGTGTAAGGACCATAAAATCTCACTTTTATTGCACCCTACAAAATGGTGTCTTTGTGATGGCAGTGCAGCGACAACGTGGATTTTGTATTTAAKTATTTTTCAGAAAGCAGAGCGGCACAGCGAGGCGGCCTCGCTCCGGGCGCAGGGGCGCTGGGGCTCCGTGTCGCTGCCTCCCGGGCGGGTTTGCGGCTCACTCTGAGCTCAGCTGTGCCAGGAATTTCGGAGGGAGCCCGGGCTGCTCTGCGCTCGTGCACAGTCCTCCTTGACAGTAACTGGAGTTAGGCAAATAAGAGTGACCACCCAGCGAGGGATGGGGCTTATTGCAGATGACAGCCTCAGCCGTAGCCTCTCGGGTCTGGGCTTTCGTGCCTAGCTTGTGTCGCGCTGTGATGCGCATGCAGGGTTACTGTCGGTATTTCTACCAGGTTCAGTCACGTTCTGAAGGAGTAAAGACACATTTGCTTATGCACCACGTTGCCAAAATTGAAGGAAGCACGTAGCCTTGAAAATTGCTGCCAGCCAGGATTTTGGAAAAGAAGGGGAGGCAATTGCAGAAGCAACACAGGAAGCAAGAACAGAGCGATGTTACTGGTCTGTAATAGCAGAGACGTTTCTTTTGATAAAGTGAATGAATTAAAAATAGTAGAGGAAGCATTTTTACTTGATTTTTTTCGAATGACTAATTTGTACTATGTTACAGAGTGTATAAAAGCCACATGTAATATACAGTTCTGATTTTAGGTTTAAACACGTACTGATGGTGAGAACAATAACACAAAAAAGACAACATTCTTTGTCAGAGTGCTCTTTGGTTGTGTGTGAGCTTAAGCTAGTGATGTCGAGATAAAGAAATAATGGATGAAGTATACAGCAACAATTTGCAGATAAAAATAATAGAAGTTAAAGTGTATTTTACATGATAAAAAAAGATGAAAGAGGAGGAAGTCTGTTACATCTGAGATGGTTACAAAATCCATGCTTGGTGAAGTAGCCTCTGCTGAAAAGATTGATGCAATGGGGAGTGACCTTGGCTTGGAGCAGGAGCTGGTGATGTATGTATGAGCATCTCTCTGCTAAATGGACCCAGATTTGTAGCACTAATATACATGGAAGCCCAGAACCAAACTCAGGATGGCAATAAATCAACAGCCACTTTGGGTGTCATTTCTGGTTTATATTCCACTATTGTTCTATCACTTTAATTCATGTCACTATCATCTGTTCATCTGGAACAGTTTTATATAATTTTCCAGTGGAGTTACCTGACAAATCCTATCAAATTAACAAGGTACATTAACAATATTGACTGACTGTGAATTCTGAACTTGTAGGGCCATACAGTGAACATTTTAAAAGGATATGTCCAGCAGTGTTTTTTTTTTCTTAAGGAAGACATAGGAGAAAGGATTTATTTACACACAAAGGATTTGCACATTCATTTTTAGAACTTACCTTGACTTTTTCCAATAAGAAAATAAGAACTTGTATCAGTGACTTCATGTATTTTTCTTAAACTGCAGAAAATGCTATTTTGAATAATTAACTATTACAGTGAAATAACAAAGCCTGTTTAAAATAATCTGTTGAAAATTAAATTACAAAACAAAATGGACTCCAGATACCCCATCAGCCCACTCAAATTGCCTAATTTGAGTAGTCCTCGTATTAATTGGACTCTTGATACAAGGTTTAATTGAAATGTGCGATCTCCGATGTGAGGCATGCTTGATGACAAGGGGCATTGCTGGATGAGTGGGGAAGGCGGCGGGGCTGCTCTGCGCCCTGGGGAGCGCTGCGCAGTGCGGCGCGGCGCGGGCGGCAGCGCGGGGCTGCCTGAGCCCTTCGGAGCGAGAGCAGGGCACGAGCACCGCCTTGGCTCTGGAGCCCTTGCGAAGCGTCGGGCAGGTGGCAGTCTGTTCTTGTGTCACATCTCTGCAAAGTTTGTTTTCAGCTCCCGGAAGTTTTCTTGTGCTTTGGACGAAGCAGGGATAACGTATTTGAAGCATCGTAGCCAAAAGCYTCAAGAGGGATAAGATTGCCTCAGATGATTTCTCAGAGATGCCAGAGTTATATGGTGTTTAAATAGCGTTTTTTCCTCATTTACTTCCTTTTTTCTTTATCGTGGGCTTCGCCTATAACTCACRACTTAAAAATGTAATTAGTTTTAAGGCTGCACAGACCTCGGTATAAAAAGCACAAGGAGAGGCTTGTTGAGGCAGATGCTGAACAAGGCCGCGGTGACGGGAGCGCGGCGGAGCCGGGGCTCGCCTTGCGCCGCGCTGCTGCGGGCGCCTGTCAGTCCCACCGCGTGTCCGGAGCAGAGGCCCCTCCACGGCAGCCTCTGCGCCCGCTCCCGCAGCGCGCTGGCTCGGCGGAAACCCTCTTCTCTCGCTAGGGCGTTGGGAGCGGGGTGCGGCGAGCCGAGCGTTGGCCGCTCCCGCGCGCACCCGCAGCGTGTGCGACAGCAGCCTGCGCGTCCAGGAGCCCCCCGGGAAGGGGCCAGGGCCCCCCGGGATCCGCCGAACTGCCCCGGGAACGGCGGCACTGCGGAGACACAGGGGCACAGCGCGGCTTGGCAGGGCCGTGCCTAGCACGGAGTGCTGGCCCAGCACTGCCAGAGCCCCTGTGTGCCTGGGCGCCGGCTGCAGCGCGAGTGCTGGCGCAGGCACAGGGGCGACCGCGCTGATGCTGTCTCATATAATAGTGACACCGAGAAAAGCAGCAGATTTSTTTATATACATCCTGCAGGTCGTTTAGCTGCTGCTTCGAGAACCRCTGTGCATGTGTCGGGCAGAATATTTCTCGTGATATTTCTTTTTTGCTGGTATCCCTTTTTCCCCAGTAAGGTAGGAGAATAAAATGCAGATCATCAATGCAGTTTGATAATCATTTACTTTTGCTTTCAAGAGCCTGTATTCTTTCAATAAAAACCCCAAAGGGCAATATACTTTCATCCCATTTAAGATTTATAAAGTGTGTCAAATGGCTGATATGAAATCACTTACAGAGATCACTGTTGTGGCTTTCTATTCTCTCTCATCTCAGGTATTTCTGGAGACAAGGTAGAGATAGACCCTGTTACTAATCAGAAGGCCAGCACTAAGTTTTGGATTAAGCAGAAACCCATTTCAATCGATTCTGAACTCCTCTGTGCCTGTGACCTTGCGGAAGAAAAAAGCCCAAGTGAGTAGTCCTTTTTATTTATGTTCTCTCTTCTCTCCCTCTCTGTGCTACATGCCCAAAGAATTATTGCTACCATGTCCTTTTCTTTCTATAGGTGTATTTTATTCATTATAGGATGTTTTTAATCCGACTTTATTCTATTACATAGACCATTACGTATACAGATACCCATTTTCTGAGTGTCCTTTTAATGCTACTTACAGCTAATTGCGTCGTTAAGAGTGTTTCTCAACCACTATCAATAACTGCTAATAACATCATACCAAAAAAATGCTGGTTTTGTCTAGATAGTATCTAGCCAAGACAGGGATGCAAGGGAGATGAGCCCCAGCAAGAAAGACCCAGTGTCTCCCAGTATCAAAACATAACATGGTGCTACCCAAAACTGTACCTGTGGTTCACACATGGGAACAGATTTTATTACACTTGCGCTTTTCTAGTGTAGAGATGCTGTGGATAMTGAATATTAAGTATTTGTGAATATATTTGTGCAGTGACCGCCAAGGACCGTGGTCACTGCAGGAAGGACACTGGTAGGTTCTGCCAAGGGTCACCTTTATGATGCTGACATTTTTTATTTACTCATTTTCACATGACCACTCATAAATTCATTTCAAATTTCCTATGAAATAAGTGTTCATCATAATTCTCAGAGCATAAAAGAAGTCTCCCGGAAATCTGCCGGCCTCCTTCACATTCACTAAAGCTATTCCCAAAGTCATTATTTTAGGTCAGCACAAAAGACTTTGTKTGACATCCCAGAATGATGCATTTGGGGGAACTCTTAACAGCAGATCACTATCTGTTGAATTTTAAATGGAAAAAAAAACTTATTTCAGTAGCATAAAGGAAAGAAAGTCACTGTATTTCACAAGTTTTGTCTGTGATTTTTATCAGCATAGTGATATATGTTTGTAGCAGAGTTTACATCAAAAATTATTCCTGGATCTTCCTTGAATGAATTATTGCTAAGAAAGAGAGGCTGAGTAAAGATAAGCCGTTGGAGTTTTGCAATATATTTTGTTTCTCTGTTTTTATCTCTTGTAACACAAATATGCTCCATCCAGTCTTTCAGAAGTGTCCAGAAACATGTAACAGTAGTTATACTGCTACAGTGAGCAAAAACATGGTGTATTTTTTATTGAAGTGTCCACTTTCCATAGACATTGGCGGTTAAAGTAGAATAAAGTTGAGTACTGATTTGCTGTTCCATTTTTGAAGAGAGATAAAGGGTTTACAGAGCATTCAATATGACCTCTCTTTTCAGGTAAGGCAGGGCTGCTTTGTGGAAGGATTTGGTCATTCTGTAGCTGAAAGTTTGTGCAAAATGTACGTGATAGTCAACACAGCTAAATGTTTGATTGGTTCTTACTGTATTTGGGGGAGTAAAGAGATTTCAGAGTTKTTACGGGTGCTTTCCTGCAGTAATTTAGAAATAGAAACTGTATCTAGATGAAGGGAGCTCCTAAAGCTTCTTTTCTGTTGAAGTGCTGGGGGAAAAGGCAGGTTTGAGCAGGGAGGCTTTAGTGGCGTTTGTGTGAGTGTTAAAGAACTTCACAACTCACATTTTAAAACATTTACCGATGCACAYGGAGCCACCCTAGCAGAAGCTGAAGCTTCCTTTTATTGTATGTTAACAGAAGTTAGAGTTGCATTTAGTGAAAATGGAAAATGAAAATGGAAAGCTTTGGCATCTCATTTGCCATTAGTATGGGTATGGCAGGCAGGAACGGCTGGTGATTTTTGCTTGCCCTTGCAATAGGCCAGGGTTAGCATTTGGATTTTTATTTGTAAATTAAATCAGACTCCTTGAATTTAGACAGAGAGGAGAGGTA
This sequence comes from Nothoprocta perdicaria, assembly GCF_003342845.1. Classification (NCBI taxonomy): domain Eukaryota; kingdom Metazoa; phylum Chordata; class Aves; order Tinamiformes; family Tinamidae; genus Nothoprocta; species Nothoprocta perdicaria. The sequence continues at coordinate 676,048 of NW_020455865.1, forward strand.
ATGGCCTTGCTACCTAAATCAAATGCCATTAGAAGCTGAAAACACCGTATACAAACTGCTTGTTTAAATCAGGTTCAGTCTGATTATCGCAAAAGATTCCGAACATTTCAAATCTTGAAAGGAAGCATCCTATCATTGAGAAATAAGATTTAAACCTTAATAAAGTAGTTGTCATTTTTATAGCTGAAAAGAGCTTTGTATCTCAATTAAGTGTACATAATATAAAGTCTTAAGGAAGCAACGTAATAGGTTTAATACAATTATATCCCTTTGCAATAGTGTAATTTAAAGGAAATCAGATTCTGTTAATGTCTCTTACATTATTTGGACAAGGGAGAAACTTCAGTGTCAGAGAGCCCCACATTTTTTACCAAGTGCAGCGCAGACGATGGGCGCGTTGCGACGGGCGCCCCTGCCCCGCGCGGCGACCGGGCGGCGGCGGCCCCGCGGGAGCGCAGGGAGCCCCGGGCACAGGGCACCGCTCCCCGTGCCGCTGCGGATCAGCAGCAGGGAAAAGGCAAAGCTTGCAGCTCCCAAAATATAGGTCTTTTTTTTTTTTTTTTTTCTATTTGTGTGTGTTTGGAATCTGCAGAAATCAAGTTTATGTGATAATTTACTTGAAACTGAAGAAATGCTTTCTATTCTTGATTTTTTTTTTTTTTAAATAAAGCAGATACATCTCAATTGCTAGGTCAAAATACCCTTAATACTAAGGTAGTTTAAGCAAAGGTGTTCTATAGGTCACAGAATACATTGGTGACTTCAGTTTATAATTAAATTGCCTGCTTTGCACCCTGCAGCTTAAGATTTCCTTTAAATTCGTATTCCATTGTTGCACTGGGGCTTAACAGAATGTTAACCTGGTAATAGGCACAGGGCCTCCCCATTATATGTCTCGCTATCGAGCGGTTCTGCATGACTAGTTAAAAAAGATGGCAAGAAGATTAATGAAAGCAGCCCAGTACAGAAGGGGGTAGGTACCTTGCAAGAGTTCCAGCGAGCAGATATTAGAGCTGAACCAGAGCTTGGCTTTTTCTTTATCCTGCGACCTTTGAACCTGCCTCACTGTCGCAAGCTGCCAGCGGAGCCGACGTTTTGATTGATGTTGCTACACGAGTCAGTCCTTCCCATTGAATTCCACATCTGCAGGAAAATAGCTTTTCTCGCGGTATTCATACTGGCTGTAAGTGATAGCCAACGTGATGGCTGAAACGCTTTTATGTAGTTTTCATTTAAAGCTAAAGGTATTTGATGTTTTAATTCAGTACCCAGTTCCTGCGGATTATGCACATTGGGCAGCTCTCCTTTGGTGGGCGGTGTGAGGAGCCGGCCCCGGGCCCTGCA
>NW_020455865.1:677781-713100 GCF_003342845.1 Nothoprocta perdicaria
TGGGGCTGCACTGGGGCTGCGGCACCGTCACCCTGCAGTGGGGCTGCGCTGGGGCTGCGGCACCGTCACCCTGCAGTGGGGCTGCACTGGGGCCATGGCACCGTCACCCTGCAGTGGGGCTGCACTGGGGCCGTGGCACCGTCACCCTGCAGTGGGGCTGCGCTGGGGCTGCGACACCATCACCCTGCAGTGGGGCTGCACTGGGGCCGCGGCACCATCGCCTGCAGCGGGCCGGGACTCACTGCCCGGCCGCGCACACAGCGCCCTGGGCTGGCGGCCACCCCCGGTGCCCGCGGGACGGCCAGCGCGTCGAGCGAAGCCACGGAAGGGCCCTACGGGCAGGGCACTAACCCGGCTCCCGACATGCCATAGGGAGCCCCTGGGCGGGAGCAAGGGGTCCCGGCCGTCACCGGCAGGAGAGCCCAGGTCACGGGACGCAGGAGCGCGTCCGGGTGCGCGGGGCGTGCGGAGCGGGGATGCCTGCAGGGACGGGCGGCCTCTGAGCGCCCCGCTGCTCCAGAGCCCGGGTGCACAGGGGCTCCCTCGACGTCGGGAGAGCGGCCGCGTGGCGGGCACGTCCCGGCCCCATCCCGGTGCCCGCGCGGCGGCCACCCCGCGCGGCGGCACCGAGCAGCACTGCCCTCCCTCCTCCTCCTAACAAATATGTTCTGCAGCCCTATTAAAAGGGGTCTTCATCTCTGCTGTCAAAGCGAGTCTGCTGGGGTTTTTTAGTTTAATTACACTATCCAATTAAAACTCCTTGGCGCATTTTGATGCGCTTCTCCTTGGGCTTGAGTGGAGCTGACATTTACAAGGCTCGGCTCGCGCAGACACCGTGTGATTGATGAGGTGCCGGCGCGGCGCGGGGGCGAGCGCCGGGCGGAAACGCTCCTTAGTGCCTCCTGATTTATTTATCATCTCCTTCCAAAACAAGGTTGCTGCTGAAGAGGTTTTGGGCAACCCTGGGTTCCACCTCAGTTCTCACCATTCTTGAAAAAAATCTTTATTAGTTTTCTGCCTTTGGTAATAATTCAATGAAGAAATGAAAGGCTTTGAAAAAAAGATTCCAGATGTGGAAATAGTTCCCGTAATTTGACATTAAACTGGTGGTACGTGGCACTTTCTTAATTGCACCTCTGCTTCCAGGACATCTGGAAACAAGGCCAACGAGCAGCGTTTCTGAGGCAGCTCGGCGGGATGGGGCGGCGGGCGGGGGCCCCCCGGGCCGGCCCTGCAGCCACAGCCCCCGTGGCTCCACGTGGGGAGCTCGACACAGACGCTCCTCTGCCCCTGGAAGGTCTCTTGTACCCCAGGGGCTGACGAAGGTGCCTGTGCCCGTGATAATGCGATTCTTGCATGTTCGTGGGACCCCAGCCCCTATCCCGGGCTTGCAGTGTTATTCTTGAGGCATCATCTAGGAATTCAAAACAGCAGAGTAGCCCTCCCCCAGGCTCTTAGATTAAACATAACACTGGTTGATAAAGTTATTACATCATTGAATTCAGAAAGTTTTAAGTAAATTTTATTTTGTTTGCCCAATTCCTAGCCTGTTTGCTATTCTGTTTTTAACGCTTTGCAATCCCTTCTATAAGAAGAGATGTCAGGATTTAGTCCTGTTAAGTAACAAATTTGGAAATGGTGAAAAGCTGCGACATGTCAAACGATGCCCATGAGTCTTTTGTTCTTCGGAGAGGGTTTTCTCTAGCTATTCACTGCACCAATATCTCTTAATTCCTGACTTCTGCCTTATGGCTCTGTAATGACAAAGCAATCATCAAGGTATATTGAAAAATTAACATAAATCTGCATTTCCCTGTGTTTGTTTTCTGTTTTGTCCAATTCATGAATATTCTTTTCATCTCTCGTCTAATTAGTGATTTAGTTGAGCAGTTCAGTTTTAACGGGCGGCACTGGCAAAAGAGAAAGAGCCCTTTCATACAGGCTGGGGGGATGGGCAGGGGAGGAAGGAGAACATTTCTGCTCTTGCAGATGTGGTAGAAAAGCATTAGTTTTTATTTTACAAAGTCACATAATCCTGTTGTTTTCTGGGCAAGAGCACTTTTTAGCCTAGGTCTGTGCTAAAAAGAGTTTGTGACTATGATTAAAAACTGCAGYTTTGCTTTCAGCTGTTTGGATTGAAGTGCCTGGGCTTCGCAGAGCTGCTCTGCGCCCTGCCAGGGCTGCCGCGGGCTGCGGGAGCCTCCCGGGGCAGGGCTGCAGGGAGGGGACCGCGCATCCTTGTGTCCGTCAGGCACCCTGAGGACAACGGGCGCCGCTCCCCTGGTTGGAGCACAGGGTCGGCTTTGGTTTCCCTCCCAGCATCGGCGGCTGGAAACCTTGAGCTACCAGATACTCCTGTATGGAGGAACAGAAATGTTGGTGTTGGTGTTCATCTCTGAACCACTGCTGAGGGTGCTGTTCGATTGGGAAGAGGGCATCACATACCCAAGTGCTCTTGGAAGTGGAAATCAAGCCGGCAAGTCTTGGATTCCAGCTGCCGGGACGGGAGTGGACAAAGTGCCGGTGACGTTTCCAGTGAGCTGATCTTGCACGCAGGAAACGGCGCCATGTGGACACGTGAACGTAGGGCCCTGCGGGGCTGCCTGAGGAAGGGCCGTTTCAGCTTTTTTCCCGCAACCGTCACGCGATGGGGCTCGGCTCCGCGCCCGCCCTGGCTCCGGGGCTCCGCGCCCGCCCTCGGAGCGGCTCCGTGCCCGCCCTGGCTCGGGTTAATGCCGGGCTGCGTCTGTTCCAGAATCACCGCGACATTTCCCTGCGCCCTGAGCACTCGGCTAGGCCTGGGTGCTGTTTTGGGGAGAGGCCCTTGGAGCGGTGATTCGGGGTTAGGTGGCCGTTTCTTTGCACCCTAACGCTCGTCTTCCTCGTGTGATGCGTGCGCAGGGAATCGCTGCGCAGGGCAGTTGCGGGGTGTCCGCTCGGCCGCGGCGCCGGCTCGCGCTGAGCGGAGCTAACTAGCCGTTTGATAGATTTTTGCATTTCCTGCAGTGGGGATGTGATGGGAAAATGAACTTCATTGAATAGAGTTCAGCTGCTCCTGTAAGCCACCACTTGCCTTAAATTGAAATGACATGAGAAGCCTGTCAGCGTTTCATTGCTCCCTTCTGGCGTGCTGATGGTATGCTAAGATCACCATCTGTGGCTCGCTTCTGTCAGGCGCGCGCGCTGCCCAAACTTGGGGCAAGATTCTCAACAGTTTCTCTTGTCTTCGCAGGTCATGCAATATTTAAACTTACATATCTAAGCAATCACGACTACAAACACCTTTACTTTGAATCCGATGCTGCTACCGTTAACGAAATTGTCCTGAAGGTGAGTGGGGCCCCAGCCCCTGTGAGCCAGAACACTTGGTAGATTGGAAACCCTGCATCAGAGAAGCCTAAAAAGATAGATTTGCTGAGAATAATATGAATATTCAAGAGAAAAATGTTACTGAACAGTACTTTTTCCTTAAGTTCTCAAGTTGTTTATATAGAACATTTTCTGGCTTTGTGCATAAGTTACCAGTCTATTTCCAATTCCATCAGCATTAGGAGATCAGACTTTTCAAATTAGGCTTTTTACATGATCAAGTGAGAAAGACTGAGGCTTTATTGASCATGAAAATTCTCTATATTTTTATGCCTTAAGCTGTAATATGCAATGAAAGTGAAACACTCTACAGTGCATAAAATTGTGCAAGTTTTAAGCCACAGCATATTAACCAGCTAATGGTGGACCAAAGGGCATTTTTATCTTTTTGATTCTTGCATTAACCTTCCATTAAAATTATCTATGCGATTATCACAAAGTACTGGAGATAATAAATTTAGGGAATAGCAGGCTTGTTAAATATCATTTAAAAATGCTTTCATCAAATAAAATGTGCCAAAACACGGGGAAACTCTGAGACGAGACGAGTATGCAAACATCATAATGAAAGACCTGTTTTTATGAAGGCTGGTAAAACCCTTCGCTGCAGCCGCCGCCGCGCGAGCCGGGCGCCGCGTCCYGCCGCGCCGCCCCGGCCWCCACGCCAAGGGCCCTTCCCTCTTCCCCAGGTGAACTACATTCTGGAGTCGCGAGCAAGCACAGCCCGAGCAGAGTATTTTGCTCAGAAACAAAGGAAACTGAGCAGGAGAACAAGCTTCAGCTTCCAGAAGGAGAAGAAATCGGGACAGCAGTAGCGTCTGGCCTGCAGGAGACCTGCCTGCCTCGCTCGGAGCAGGAGAAGCTCCCGACAGCCGGAGACAGGTGGGAGCGAGAACTGCCGCGCTCCTGATGCCAACAGGCAGGAGCAGCCAGGGAAGAAAATCTGTATTATCCAGTCTCTCACGGTTGGCAGATTATCCCTCTTTGGTGATGGGAAGTCTCCCCTGTGACAAAAATAAAGAGCCATATCAGCCGGAAAGAAGACTGTTACGCTTCAGGTTCCTTTGATTAGAAATAAGAGAATGACGTAGACGGACATCATTTAATTAGTATATTATGTACAATCACAAGAAGAGATGTGATTACATATTATTTCACAGCCTGGTTAAAATTAATTATATACATCTGTAATACACCCACGTACACGCAGGTATTGCTTGTGACATGATCAGATTTCTAAAAGCAAAATGTAGGACAAATGTATCCATTTTTACTATTAATAAACAGATGTAATCTTTCTCGAGGTCCATACGATGCCCAGTTCTTGGGGGGAGGCTGCAGTCCCAGATGGCTCCACGGCTGTTGCCGTGTGCGGGAGGCGGCCGCCAGCCCGGCCACCCGGCGGCCCTCGCACAGGAGCTCGTTTGTGAAGAAATGTTTAGACAGTTGGGGCGTCTTTGTTCTGCTTTCCCACAAACACTGTTACCCGACTCCGCTTCCCTGCCTTGAGTCCGCGCCGCCGGACGCTCCGGCCGTGCTCGGGGCTGCCGCCGAAGGGAGCGCGTCCCCCTGCACCACGGAGCGGCGCCCGCTCCTCCAGCAGCTCCCACCCGAGGACTGAGAAACACCTGCGCCTCTTTAGTGTTAGAGGAGTCTTTAAAACTGCAAGCGAAAATCTGCTTTGTACTGGGATTTCTACCTGTTCTGGCCTTGTTCCCGTTCCCCGYGGCGGGCGGGAGCTGGAGCTGCGCGGGGTCCAGCCCGGCCGGGAGCTCCGGCTGCCGCGGGGAACGGGGGAACCGCCGGGACCGGCCCTGCCGGAGCTTCCTGCTCTGCGTTTGTATAAAAGAATCTTTCTGAGCCTTAACTTAGAGCCTAGGAATGAACACGAAGGCGGAGAGCTTTACTTGCCAGCTATGTGTTATGTTTAAGTTCTCGATTTTTAAACTTTTAGCTTGTTCCATTGGAAGAAAGTGGGCAAAACCTTCRCGGAGCTGCTGCCTCTGTCCCCGGCGCAGACCGAGAAGGCCCTTCTGTACTGTACAGTCTTCCATGATTATTACTCAGCAAAGGATAAACAGGAGAAACAGTATTTTATAGTACGATATTGCATTTTTATGTATTTTATATGCACAACTGCAGCGTAGACGCAGTGGGGAAAGAACCTTCAAATAATGCAATGTAAATGACTCCTTTAATCAAGTTTGTGAACTATTTAACATTAAAGTTGTTACGTGAATGTTCTTTTTGCCACCTAGTTTCAATTATTTTCACCTGAACTAAACCCTGCCTTTTCCCCGGGAGAAGCTGCGTGCGACTCGCAGTCGTCCTTGTGGCCGCGACGCTCTTGCCAGGGCTGGTACCGAGTGCTGCGGGTCCCCGTTGGGCACGGCCGGCACCGGCGCAGCAGAACCCCTGCGGCCTCTGCCCCTGCCCTCCCCGCGGCCCCGTCCCCCTTCACCCCGTCTCCCTTCGCCCCCGTTGTCCGCGGGGCCGCCAGAGCAGCCCGTGTCCCGCCCAGCTCGTCCTGGTRCCCACAGGGCCCAGCTGGGCAGGGAATGACTTTGCTTTAGCAGGCAGGGCCGTGTTAGCACCTGGCCTAGCAAAATCATCCATAAATGTGGGAAATGCCGAGTGTTGGGGGCCCTGAGAGCTTCTCCCCCACCCCGAGCGTTTCTCCTGTCCTTGCAGAAAGAGTTAAGCCGGCGCTGCCGCCTGCGTGGTGCGCAGCGGAGCGAGCCGGCCCGYGCTGGTCCTTCCTGGTAGCTGCAGATTTAATTGATTCAGATGGGCATTCAACTGGGTCAGCAGACAAGCTGTTCGCTCCCGGCTTCGGCAGCGCCGGGCAGCCCTGCCTGCTGCAGCCCTGGTGCTCYGCGCGCCGGAGCCGCAGCCTGTGCCACAGCATCCAGGTTTTCCTGATTTTTCCCTCATTTCTGGGGCTCAGAGGGACCCTGGCCTGTTTGTGCAGCTTAGCACTTGCTGCACGTCATGTTGCAAAGGCTGCGCTTGCACCGGGCACCTGCGGGCGCCACGGGCAGCTGCCACACGTGGTGTCACCATGGGCAGCGGCCGCAGGGCCACGCAGGGTCCCAGGGAACCCCCGTGTCCTGGCTGCTGCCACCGGCCAGGCCTGGACGGCACCGCCCCCCCCCCCCAGCGCCCCCCGGGGCCGCGATGCAGCGAAAAGGGGACCGGCCTGAGCAGCGCCCGGCCCTGCGGCAGCAGCAGCATCTGGGCTGCGGGGCTGACGGGGTCCCGGCGGCTGCATCAAGGGGCTGGGATTACTTAAAGCAGTAGATAACAGGGTGCAAAAGCTGCTTTTTCTGGTCACCAAGGCCAAAGCCATCCCACGGGACAAGCGAGGAAGCCTCTRGTTCCAGCTGCATCAGTAGGTGGGGACCAAACCCGCATGGCACCGCTGGGCCTCTGAGCCCAGCGCGTCCCCCGGCTGGGGCTGCTGCGGCTCCTCAGCCGTCCCGGGGCAGCCGCYGGTCCCACCGGCTCTCGGCTCCCCCCTTCTCCGCTGAAATGCAGAACACCCCTCACCAGGGTGCTGGGCGCTAGGAATCCGCTGCATGATTTGTGAACTCTCACAGCCTTGGTAATCTCATCAGAGTAATGGGATTATATTTCAAATCACCATGGCCTGTTCATTACACATTTAAACTCCTTTGACAGAGGAAAAGTTAAATAAAATGTGTGCGTCAGCCCTGGTTGACTTTCCCAGTTCTCTTTCTTGATTAGACAAACAGATGCTGAGCTCCAAAATGAAAAAATAATGTGGTCATTTATTCATTTTTCTGACAAGTGGCACTAGATTTTTAGCGACAAACGAGCCTGTCTGGGGGTGGCTCTGGGCAGCCAGGGCCGCTACGCCAACGTCCCCCGGGCGCCGGGGCCTCCGCAGGGCCCAGCAGCTCCGGCGCTCCGGCCTCTTTCCCGGCGCCGGGAGCAGCTCCACGCAGCGGAGGAGGGAGCCGGGCCGGGCAAGGGGCCCGTCCGGGAGCGCGAGCGCCGCCGCCAGCGCGAGCCCGTGTGCGGCCCCACCAGGGCGTCGCTGCGGAGCGACGGGGCCGTCGGGGCAGCCCCGGCGCCGCCAGCCGCAGCCCGGCCACGCGGCGGGAGGGCAGGGCCGGCTTTGTTCGCCCGCCGCCAGCCCCGGCCCCGTTCCCGCTCCTCGCATGCCACCTTGAGGCGGCCGCCGCACCCGCGGGAGCCGCCCGGCTGCTGGAGCCGCTCCCGCTCCGCGGCAGACTAATCCCCTTAGGAGGGAATCCCAAGGGCGGGGAACGGGGGCAGCTGATAAAGCGTGCCCTATAATTAGCGCCCATCAGCAGGGCTTATGGAAAGTAGGGCTTGTCAGAAAATTTGGTTTCGTCCTTGTAATTTAAAAGTTTAACTCATAAAGTGAGTGCGTAGCATCRAGCCCTGGCTTCCATGGGGCATTTAGCTTAACAGCACTTGACGTTTTGATTAAAAAATTAGCTCTCTATAATATCAAAGCAGCGCGCTAAGCGGCTGAGGAAGGGCCCGGCTGGCGGGGTCCTGCAGCCGCTGCTACGGGCTCCTGGGGGGCTCCGCGCTGGACGGAGGGGAGCGGGTGCTGCCGGGGGCCGCGATGGACGCGCTCGGGCCCGCACGGCTGGGGCTGGCGCAGAACCCGCTGCTGCTGCTGTGTTTTCGGGCTGAGCAAAGTCCCCTTGTGCTGCATTTYGAGCACATTTCCCTGCTCCCCGGTGCCCCCRCGCTCTCCCTGCGCTCCGGGGGAGCCAAATCCTCCGGGTGAGGGCAGCCAGCCCCAAGTCACGGCCCTCCGGCCTCCGCCTGCAAGGGCGGAACAGAGGCTGCCGTCCTGCGCCGGCCTCAGGTGCAGCCACAGGCGCGGAGACGCCCGGCAGCCCCGCTCACTGCCGAGCCCGGCGCCAGCGGCCGCGTGTGCAGCAGAGCTCCCGCACAACGCGGAGCTGTGCTCCACGCACACCAGCGCTGCGGCCGCGGCACCACATTCTGCTCATGTCAGTGCTGCAGCCGCGACACCGAGTTCCTCTCGCGGCCTCCGCGGCCCCGCCAGGCTCTGCGCCGCAGGTGACCGCTGCTCACACTGGGCTCGGCGCTGTGGGTGAGCGCTGCTCACACCGGGCTCCGCGCTGTGGGTGAGCGCTGCTCACACCGGGCTCGGCGCTGTGGGTGAGCGCTGCTCACACCGGGCACCGCGCTGTGGGTGAGCGCTGCTCACACCGGGCTCGGTGCTGTGGGTGAGCGCTGCTCACACTGGGCTCGGCGCTGTGGGTGAGCGCTGCTCACACCGGGCGCCGCACTGTGGGTGAGCGCTGCTCACACCGGGCTCCGCGCTGTGGGTGAGCGCTGCTCACACCGGGCTCCGCGCTGGCTGCGGCCGGGGTCAGCAGACGATGCAGCCCCCCCGGGGCGCAGCCGGGGCTGCTCGGCCCCGCGGCCAGGCCGCCCCTCAGGACACCCTCTCTGAGCTGCTTTTTTTTAAATTGTTTTCCAAACAGATTTCATGAGGTCCCAAAATGAGACCATGATTGTAAATTAAAGTGTAATTAGCCTTTACGCTTTTATATTCATTAACTCTTCTCTGTTAATGATGCAGAGGCTGGAGCACAAACCCAGCATTATGAAACCACATCCAGGAAATAAAATAGTGATTTAGATAATGGCCGGGATGTATTGGTGCTTACACGTAATTAAACAAATGCTCCATTTACACTGGGAAACACCAACGAGCGCTGATCGAGCCCGCCGGGCGTCCCGCTCGTGCCCAGTCTGCGGGGCGGCCGCGCAGGGTGACGGGTGCGTGGGGCTCCCCGCGGGGCCGGCACCGCCGCGGCTCCCGCTCCGGTTCCGGCCCCGCTTTGTCTCCCTGCTCCGCGCTGCACCTCCGGCCTCGGCCTCAGCCCTGCGAGGCAGCGGTTTCCATGGAGACACGGCCTCCCGCGCGCGGAGGCCCTGGCGGGAGTCGAGGCCCAGTTCGGGCGGCAAAGCCAAGGCCCGGGAAGCGGCTTCCTCGGGGCCCCAGGGAGCGGGACGGCACAGAAGGGCCGAGGGGACAGGGGGGCAGCGCACGGGCGCCGGGGCAGCGCCGTGGGGCGGCAGCAGCTGCTGGCAAAGGGCCCGGGCCGGGCCGCGGAGCGGGGCCATGGCCTCAGCGCCCTGCGGAGCGCGCGGGGCCATGCGCTGGCGGCCGGAGCAGCCGCGGGGCCGCGCGTCGCTCCGTGAACGGGAGAGCCCCGGCGGTCACGGGAGAGCGCCGGCGGCCACGCGTGCTCGGGCGGCACGGCGGGCTCCGCAGCGCGCCCAGGGCTGCTCGGGGTCGTGTGGGGAGCGGGGGCGGCCGGACGCCCTGCCCAGGCACCGGGAGCCCCCAGGGCCGTGGCCGCCTCTGCGCCCAGGTCCGCGGCTCCGGCGGCAACTTCCAGGTATATGATTTAATGAAAGGCACAATAAGAAGTGAAACAATTAGAATTTCTGCCTCATTATCATGGTAATCTTATCAGTCGGATAATGAGGTATTAATGGAGATTTAATGTGCCTCTCATAACAGAATCCCTTGGAGAAAACACATAAGGAAATTGCTGTAAATCCACTTAATGATGGAAAGGTCCCCGAACACCATATTCCAGCGGATGAAAAATGCCGGATGCAAATGAGCGGGAATGAAGGTCAGGAGCGCGGCGGGGAGCRGCCGGCAGCGCCAGGGCGGCCGAGCGGCGGCGCCGCCAGGGGGCGGCCCGGCCCGCGGCGCGGGAAGCGCTTCCCTCAGAAATTAATTTATAAGAATAATGGCAATAAAATAATTATTATTAAAATACTACTAATAAAATACTATTAATAATAAAAAAGAAGAAGAATAGTAAAAATAGTAAGAGGAAGAATAATAAAAAGGGGGTGGTTTCTTTCCGAGCATGTGCTGGCGTCGAAGCCCCTTTTCCTGGAAAAGTCGCCGCTTTAGGGAGTCGCTGTTGGCCGTTTGGGGCATCCTGCCGCTGGACGTGGTTTCCAGCCCCGGCCCCTGCCCGGCCCGCAGCTCCGGCCGTCAGYGCGGGCCGTTCTGCTGCCCCGTGTCCGCTAGCCCGGCCCCAGCGATAGCGGCTCCAAGGTGCCCGGGGAGCGTGCGGCCGCTCCGGGGCTGCGCGTGGGGGCCCCGCCGCGCCCGTGCACAAACACGACACCCAGCCAGGCAACTACTCTCCCTTTAATCAGCTCTTACAGATAACACATTGATAACCACGTGAGAGACAAGATGGGGTTCCTGTACACAAGATTGTGCAAGCTCTTTCATTTCGGTTTGTAAAGGCTTCACCAGTTTCCACGAGGAGAGGCAGTACAGAGCTTGTTGAACAGAGGTAAAGCACAGCTCGCGGGTACAGAACACGCACGGGGAGCGCAGCAGGCGCCGCGCGGGCTGCAGGGGTGCGCGGCGCTCGGCGCCGGGCGCCGTTCCCGCCGGCGCCCTGCGGAGCGCGAGGCCGCACGGAGCCCCCGCCCCGCGCGGGGACCCACCGCCGCCCGGCTTTCTTCCTGAAATCTGTGGCAGTTACATTCAGCGTGGGGTAGTAGAAATTCCTCAAAACAAAAACCTTTAGCTTTAAATAATTAACAGGCCATACATGTTCCAGTTCTCCTTGAAGGGGATAAAAAAAGTTTAAAGAGAAATCTCATTCAGGGTTAAGAGCAAAACAAACTCTTAGAGATGAGAGAACCAGTGTCTGTCTTTCAGTTTTCCACCTCTATAAAAGTACCAGGCCCGGAGATGCCAACGCTCAGCTGGCAGTTCCTCCCTGCTCGCGCTAGCCCCGGCCCTGCAGCCAGCGGCTGAGGCTCCGGCCCCCTCCCACCCCCCCAAACACTCAGCTCCTCCTTCAGTGGCTGAAGCAGCTGCAGCAGAAAGCACCACGTACGGAGCAACAAGTGTGCGCGGCCGCTGCAAGCTTTTGGCAACAGTTCTGGTACGGTTTGGTCCTTTATGCACAGTCTTTTCACATTTACTACAGCACAACAAAACCTAACGACATCACTTCCTAGACATGTAATTTATCATTTTAAAACAAAATGCTATGGGACATCAGGGAGAAAAATATGGTTGACGTCACTGCAAGGTATCTCATTCTTTGGAAAGCCTGACTATATCAATACTATATAGAAGATCTGTAAAGTAGGTTAAAAAGTAAAAGGCAAAGGACCATCCTGCTGTTAAGATTCTCAACTAATCTGGGGCTCACAGAAATACTTTTTCTTAATAACATTTTACTCCAATTGTGTTTTCTACCCATAAAAAAAAAAAAAAACAAGCAGTGAAGGAAATGGGTCTTGCCCTTTCCATAACAGAGCAAATGTGAAAGACCTGATGATGATGATGATGATGATGATAATGATGAAATCCTTCGTGCCAAGTTTGCAAACAAAAGTAATGCACAGGGTAATTGTCAACTTATGTCTTCGTGCCACGTTTCAAACTTAGAATGAGACTGAGACTGATTTAAGGCCAAATATTCTCCTCAACTAAAACCCAAACTACAAGACTAAAGGAACTTTAGTACATTGATCTTAACATCCCATATGTTAAAGTAATAATCAAATATTACCAGACACTTCAATATAAATAAATTTATATTGCTTTTAGATATGATCTGGACATATCTTCAAGGGCATATTTGTGCTTTGCTGCCGAGTGTTATTGGCCAGGGCTGTGCTTGCAATATTAAGTTACATGTTCAGCACCAAAAACCCACCAAGGCTAAATAATTAGAGTATTGCAATGCTACGCAGACTGAGTTACCGCAGTAAGGCAGATTAGAGGAATTTCATTCTACTAAGTATTGCTCTTCTGCACAGTCAAATCTCTAATAGAGGAGAAAGACTATAAATAAAAAAGTTACCATCCCACCCTCTTACCTGTGATTACCTTGGCAGAAATGATATATTGAATAATATTAGAATTCTAGAAATTAAATTTCTTTAACTACTCATAGACAAGTAGCACAGGCAAACTCTAAGCACTTGATGCTTTACCTAAGTTGTTCTAGTTTCAGTTAACCAAATGATTTTCCTAAGTGTCAGTCACTTGTGGGTTGTAATCATCAAATGCACGTACACATGCACACACACAAATCCTTTTTGAAAAGAATGTGAGAGAAAGAACCTGTTCTCCTTAAAGATTTTGCTTCCTTTACCACTCACAGGCACGAAGTCTACACACCGCTCCCACAGAAGTGCACTAAACACTCTGGGAAGAGCAAGGAATAATACTGACAGGAAAGAAAAATAAATGCTTGCTGCGCTTTCTCGCTGTGGCTCTAGGCAAGAAAGGGCAGCAACTGCTTATATACAGGTGACAACCACTGGTCATCACTCAGACTTTCATTCATGAAAAACCCATAGTGTTGTGCATAAAAACTTCTTCAAATTCAGAATTGTCAGTTTAAGGGAAAGGTGGAGTGAGAAATCTATAAAACACCCTGAACTAATGTCATGATATGTTTCATAAAGAACAGTGTTATATTTTAAAATATTTTATATGAACAATAAAATTTGCACCGCTGCATAGCAGACAACACAGAGAACATTTAGTAAAAACATTCACTGAAACCCCTGGCATATGTATTTAATGTCACTAATCAAAATATATATTACAGTCCAAGGTTCTGTTAAGGATCTCTGTTTGGGGTTTGTACAGTATACACAATATTTCAGAAAAAATATTACAGTAAAGTATTTAATATTAGACTTATCTATTGTAACTTACAGTCCCTCTCCTCTATAAATCCAAACCTTTATAACACCCTAATGCCCTAGCCAAAAAGAGTTTAGCTATCTAATGAGCCCTGTCTATTATAAATTCCAGTTTCAGAAATTTCAGTAATCTTAATTACATTTTAATAAATAGTTCGCTTTGCCCTTTTTAATCTTAGCCTTTTGAAGAAGTCCTTCCATTTACCAAAACATATTATGTCACAATCTGTTAGAGGTCAGAGAGGCTTTTGCTTATTTATTCAAAGGATAGTAAGTCCAAAGATAATTGCATTAAATATACTTATATAATATTTACATTGTCCTCTCAGACTTTAAATTTAAAGTGAAATACAATTGATAACTGATGTCAGCTACTACAAACTTTCAGTGTGGCTGGTGTTTTATTAATAAAAGGTGTCTTAAGGTAAAAAGTATACTAAGTGGTTGCCCTGATTTTTGCTTTGTTCAGTTTTCGACTAAAAATAAAGTGAATTAATCATGTGAGTAAGAATTCAAGAAAGGTGGTGGGGAAACTGTGAAGACTTTTTTTTTTTTAAAACGTTTTGAGATTCAAAAATACCTGAAATTTGTGGTCCCTTCTGCAGTGCCAGTATCCACAGGGGAAAAAAAAAATGCAACCAAAAGAGAAGAGGAAAAAATTGTTAAATTAATTTGGTTAGTAAAGGTGGGTTTTTAAAATGTCTCAGTTCTGTACAATATTATACAACTAAAGTCTTCAGCTTTTGCAGCTGTTGTACATTCTTACAGATGCTTCTTCTGCTAACAGTCTGCCCATATACGTACTATTTTCAGTTACTTGCGATCATCAATAGTTTTAATGAATTCAACTGCTGCTGTGAACTGCATCCACCAGTATGATTCTTCTCCAGATAAACAGTTAGCATAGAAACTACTTATGTACTGAACAGTGGACAGCAAGCAAGGTGGATTGGCCTGGGGGTTAAAGAAGAAAGAAAAAGGTACTTACAATTYATTTGCAAACCTAAACTTACAACATTACAAATTACAGCACAGAAATAAAATTCTGCTTGTGCAATGATCCTCACAAAAACTGAAATACACGATTACTTAAGGATGTATGTAGGGCAGGGACTGTYTACACAGACACCTGCAAATCACACACTTAGAAGGCACGAGACTAGAAAGGAGCATTTTTCCGAAAAGGAAAAATGACCCTTTGGACAAGCGTAAAAATTACAGGAAAAGTTGTATTGCTGGAATTGTGATCTTTGCAAGACAGCTCACCTTAATGAGGACAAAGACCAGAACRGGAACAAAATCGTCTGCCCCAGGTACTGAATCTTCATTTGCCAGACTAAGCAAGTTCATGATGGTTGAGCACATTCTCAGAATACACTGTACTTTGTCTCGGGGGGTTTTGTAAGCGCTTATTGTGCGGATTTCAGACTGTGCAGATGGCCATGGGGCTTCCCGGAGATACACCTAGGAAAGAGACACATGTCACCATCTGCAGTTTGTGCAAACTACTCCTGTGTGCTACAGAGGAACTCAAGCACCAGAGAGCAGGCAGGAGGAAAGACTGGAGAACTGGGAAGCTCTAGTGGTTACATGACAGTGAAGTGGCGTCCGGTTGTGATGTAATGACAACCTACAAGCAGACCACACTAACTGAGCAGCTAACAGTTTTTCCCAGGGACTTCTCCAGTACACTGTTTCAAGAGAASATAGATATGTCTCAGTTTTATTCATAACCAGCTTTAGGAAAGGTCACCATTTGGAGTACTGTCTAAGTACTGAAGTGAGAATTCTGAAGGCTACAAACATCCAGTCTCTGGCAGACTTACAGTCACCTACCTGCTTTTAGGCAATGARAAAAGTGAAAATGGCAAATTCAGAGACATCAAGGTTGCACAAATTCTAGGTCCTTCTGAAAGTTAACTTAATGACTGAACTCCAGCCATGGTACATGAATCACATTACAAGCATAAAAGGTTCAAAACTTATCTTTTTAAAGAAAGAAGTTATTAAATCTTACTGCACGTTACTATTACTTTCTTAACCTTACTATAAGGGACGCTGTCAACACAAAGCAGAAAGAATAAAAGGGATGTGGATAGCAGAGGATACTAAAATATCAGTATAGTGCATATCTGTATTTCAGACGTCACAGATAGAAAAGCAGTGCTTTTCAGTGCAAAGAAAACAAACTAACCCTCGCACACCACCGAAAGCCCCCCAACATACATATGAAAGTGAAGGGAAGGAGAAGTTGTTACCTCAGGTATCTGAAGTGCTTTGTGGTTTGCTGTCACGACTTTAGATAACCTCTGTATGTGCTCATGAAGGACCCTGAAAACAAACACACGCACAGAAGGAGTGAGCAGCAAGAAGCAGCCAGGCACCCCAACAGCCCAAACGCAGTTTTGTAAGTACAGCAGTCACTCCACGGGATTTGCCACCACCTTTCAAGTTGCCATATAATAAGAGCGATCTTCACAAATGTATATAATTATGATTATGACTGTCTTACAACTCATGGACAGTAGCTCAACATGAGATGCAGAGGATTTTGCCATATGATCAAATAAAACTACAATTCCAATAGAGCATTCAAACAGCAGGTGGTTATTTTAAAAAGATGAGACAAAATGGAATGAATGAGGCAGATTTTAATCACTCTCAGCAAATATTTGCAGAGCTGAAAGTTGCATCCAAACTCACTACATACAGAATTTTGTTTTAGTAGTTTGTTACAAACCCTAACTTCTACACAGATGCTAAAGTATTTTATTGCTCTTCTACAAACAAAAGACAATACGAGTTTGTAGGGCATCATTGCCTTAGACAATCAAGTCTGTCATATGAAGACAGCATAGCTTCCATCTGTGCCAACTGCAGAACAGAAATCACGTATTTCAATTCCATTAACTTACTGGTCACGCAAAATATCTCCATCCTGATTAGGGTAGAATGCAAGTTTGAAGATACGATTCATCACACTGCGTTCTATAGCTAATTGTGCATCCTGAAGCTGTTCTTCACTGGCATTCTGCCATATGGCATCCTGAGCCATAGCCCCATATAAGAACTGGAGAAAATCTTCAACTTGGGCTGTTTTATCATCTGCTGCTGTGAGTTTCTGGAAATCTGTCAAAAAATTAAAAAAAAAAAAAAAAAAAAAAAGAGAGAGAAGGAGAGAGGGAGAAGGTTTATTTAAATTGAAAAATATTAATTCCAATAGGCGTTTCTGGAAAGGAGAACTCAGAACCCATTTCAGACTTGGTGCCTGGTAGCATGGAAGTTCTGTTTTGCCCCTACCCTGGTGAGGTAAAGAAAAGCAGAAGCACATGAATTAAATGGAAATATAAAAGAGGAAGTGTATAGAACCCATGTAGCAAAGCATATACTCAAAATACTCAATATGATACTGTGCTAATCTATTCCTCTGCAGCACCAATTTTTATACTTTCTTTCCAATCATCCATAGATAGAGACACTGCATCTTTGCAAAGCACTCAGAACAATCTTTAGAACAGCTTCTGGTAGGAATCAATACATACAAAGTTGTACAGGAAAAGAAAAGAGAGATCAATAAAATCAGTGGGCCATTATCTATCCCCACCTTTATTAAAGTAGACGCAGTTGGAAAATTCTTATTTACTTAAAAATTATAGAATGTGTGATACAGCAAAGTTAACACACTGGCCACTCACTTGCTTCGTATTTATAGCAAGAGACAACTGCCACTCACCAGTCAGCAGCCTGAACACATCATAGCTGCTGATTTCTCTTTTAGATTATCCAGGAATAGCTGCCTCCTTTCCATCCAATGAAAGGGTTCAATTACTTCTGGGGTCATTGAATYTCCCTACCAGAACTGTATTTCAAGTAGCCACGACGTTGTCGTGCTAAGTTCAGCCTATTCAGATACATTTAATATGCAGCAGGATATACTCCARAACCAAAAAATGACTCCAAATTTCTTATGTGCTTCATTAAGTCAAGTGTATTTTTTCATGTGGCAGATGCTAGATAGAATGATTTAACCTGACTTTGTTTAGACCAGGTCAGATTACCTTCATTCTCTCGGCCTATGCAGTTAGCATGGCTTAGCTGCTGAAGTAATATTTTATATCTCAGTAATCTGTCCATTTAAGATGTTAGCACACTAGCTAAAACAAAGACTGTTTTAGGAGTCTGCTCYTCCAACCAGAAGTTGTACTTTAAAACATTAACCAGAGAGTCAGGATCTAAATATGGAGTTAAGGAATATAAACAGTCCACAGACTACATTGTTACCTTGAATAAACTCCCTTATTTTCTTTTCTTTGCTTTCTAGCAGTAACCTCACACACACTGTAGTGAAGTATCTATTCGCCACTTCTTTATCTCGCAGAACTCTTTGCAGCAGCCTTTCCAAGTGCGCTTGTGTTGTCTGCAGGCCTTGGCGGCACCGAGTTAAATAAGCAATATAGGGAGCTCTTTTCCTAAGAAGAGAAGTGGTCTACRTTAGACTTAATTCAAACAGAATATAGTAGCTCTATGAATTATTACACTGTAGCTGCAAGAAGAATCTTGAATTTTTGTTTTTAAAATAAAAGTAAGCCCTGAATTAGAAAATTCAGTCTTATACAGGCTTTTCTGTCTGAATTCACTGTCCTTATAACACACCACAATGAAAGATACAAGCAAATTCTAAAAAGTCTGTCTTGTGAGAGCTGAGCATTAGCCACAGTAATAAACTCATGTTAGATCAGTTTATCTGRACTTAAGTTCCAAGGTTTTTAGTCTATTATCAAAAGCAGAAGACAATTTTCTCCCATTGTGGGAAAGTGGAGTTGTAATCACTTGATTTGGTAAAGCATCATTTAAGTCAACAGGGAACCTTTCAATCTGTGAATGGGTAAATATATGCATTTGGAAACCCATTATAAGAAAATACAGAACAYATTACCTGTAATCCTCTGCAATAGATGCCAGCAGCTTTCGACAGGTTCTGTTATCAAAGCGGCTTACGCATCGCATTGTCTCTTGCAGCTGGGCCATCAAATTCTTATCTTGGAGGTTAATAGCTTCAGCTAGTTGAACTTTCAAAAAGCACACAATTTCATTATCTAATAAAAAAATAAGAAAGAGAAATGTAAACAGTGAAGACAGACAGGAGGAAGGGGACAAATGCAACAACACACCCTTGTGTATATATAAAGTTCACCTTCAGGGTCTGTGTGATCTGGTAGACCATTCCTTGTTGAATGGGTCAGCATAGGGAAGGCAACAGAATCTGCAGAACAAAGAGCCAATCTCAATTTCTTCTTTGCATCCCTTAAAAAAGGAAAGATATTTTCTTAATAAAATTGCAGCAAAGACRGTTTCTTCAATAAGCAGTCTTTAAAAATAAATGAATAAATAATGTTGCTTGAAAGTTATTCAACATGATTTTAATATTTCGAGGCTGCTAAGAGCAGTTCCCCCCCCCAAAAAAATTATTAGTCACTGAAATGCTCTCTCTCCTTTCAGGAGGAAACATCCTTCAGTGGGAACTGCAGGAACCGTCTGAGACATTTAGAACTATGTCAGATATGGACACAAAAAAGTTCACAATTACGGAAGACACCAGTATCTGCATTAAGATTTTTGTGGAAATGAATCACACAACTTCTGCTTTTAATTCTACCTTGTATGTGAGATTAAGCATGCTAATATATTTACCTATAGGAGAAAGCAGAACTTTGTGGATGTGCTACTTGACTTGCAGAGTCTGGGAGATCATCCGCAGACATGTTTTGCAAAGCCTCATCACGGGGAGAGTCGTGCATGCTCTCACCATCCCCAATAGCCTCTGTGGAAAAAAAAATGCACTTGTCTAATTTCTCCTATTGTCTCCTCTGTTCTAGCATTCATCTATTTTTTTGTTATAAGAAAAAAAGTCCTCTTAGATAGCAAAATATACAGCTGTTCTGAACAGAGCAAACCAAGTATGTAAAAATTTACAATCTGAAAATTACCACAAGGTACTGCATCAGTTTTGGAGAGCAGTATATTTTGTTCAATTTTCATTAAAAACAAACACATTAATCTATGCTGACAATAGATAAGCTATCTATTAATAAAACAACCATCTCAATGGCAACATGAAAGAGTTGTCCTCAGGAATACTGATTTGGCTAGCACTCTCCAAGAGRCTATTTTACAGGTTAATGAAGAAAYGTTTCTATTGTAGGACTCTACTAATAACTGAATAAACTAATACTTGTGTAGAACATTGAAGTGTTTCTCATCTTTAAGGAAAACAAAGTACATCAATGATTATAAAGCCAGTTCTCACCTCCACTCTCGTAGTTTACTATAGCTCCTTCACTAGGACTGGTTCGCTTAATTGCATTCCTGTATTTGTCCAGAATGTCCTCTGCAGCCTGTGCCTGAGCACTGAGCCTTGGACTGGGATCATCTGAAATGGCAACCAAGGCAATAGGAGTTACCCTTGCATTAACTCTAGACTCTGTTTTCAGTCGCAACAAAACAAATATCTGAAATATCTGCTTGGATTCAAAAAATCACAAATATATTTATGAAAGTCTGAAGTGAAGTCAGGGAAAAAAAGTACTGTACAATCAAAATAAATAAATAAAAACAGATTAATGATATACTTGTCAATTCTGAACACTAACTGCATAGCATATACTTGCTGTAAATAGGTATTTGGTGAGCATTCCAGGACTCCAGGGAATCAGAAAATCATAAAGATCATTGAGTCCAATTGAGGATATGATAGGAAAAAAATAATTATGAAGATATTATTCACATACCTTGAAGTGTTGCATATCTATCGGGCACCATGTCATCTTTGTCTTTTTCTTGTTTTTCTTTTTTTCTAAATGGAATAGGAGCTGCAAGTGCAAGGCACCTTGTTAAAGACTACGTTGAGACTGAAAAAACTATAGGAAACTATAAAATCAAGATGACTGTCATCAAATAAATATCACCAAAACAATAAGCCTGCCTGTGCGGTGGTGGGGAAGCGAACTGTCATCATATGTAACAAGCAATACTTCACAGATACTTCCAGATACTGTATGCTCTACAGTTACTAGGAAAGACAGCCAGGTACTTATTTTGTAAATAAGTCAAAGACTAACTTCCATTCATTCTCTGCTGCAAGAGATATCCTAAATTATTCATTAATTATTAATATTATTCAACTGGCAAGCTACTATCCCTACAGAACTAATACCAGTCCTCAGATAAACTGCAGTGAAGTTGATAGCACACAACTACACTCAACAATTGTCCAAAGAATTCCAGAGTCACCAAATGCTTGACGTTAATGCATTGTCTAACCAAATTTGTTTCACCTTACACACCTCTTTATAGTTACTCTATACTTTATTTCAGTATTTCTCTCTTTACTGAACCAGTTGCAATTTTATAAATAATAATTCTTTATATCTCAAAAGGAAACAGGACAGTTACTCTGTACATCTGGGTCACAGCTATTGAAAGTGATATTAATGTGGTGAAGCAGTAACGAGTTTTCATACAAGTGAATAAAGCATGCACTATTATTAACACTACTATCAGGACATGTTTTACCTTTGGGCATGGCAGATACAAAGCGTTTCCGCCACCATGGCTTGTTTCTGTCAGACTTCTCATCATCACTGTCTTTTCGTTCTTCTATCTGTAGATGGGCAGAGTTTACTTTTAAGTACATACCATTCTTAAACAGTTACGTTATTTTTCAAGTGTAAAGACAGAATTTCTCCTTGACATCTACCAGCTTATGCTGCATCAACTATAAACACAAAATTATATCAGAACACACAGAGCCACAAGTGATTAAGTTAGAAATATGTTCCGAAGAGGATGCCCTATGCATCTTCAACCAAAGAGGTGAAGGAACTTAAATTTAAGAAAGTTGCTTTTTAAAATGTGGCAGCATTATAAGTTCAAACACTAAAACAGACCTATTTTTTAAGTCCTGACTAGTCAAATAAAGCTGATAAAATAAATTTAAGACCATTAGTTTCATTTAAGTCATTCTGAACATGCAGCATTACTGACCAACTTTTAAAAAATGACGAGAGTATACTGATCTCTTGGCTACACACATTTAATATTAGCTTTTGCTGGAATGAAGTATATAAAGTAGGCCTGCTAGGAAGAGAAATGAGAAAGAAAAAAGGAAAAATATAAAGGAGGTGAGGAAGTAAATAGGAGCCTTACCTCTCCTCTAGAGGAGTCCTTACTGGGAGATGAAGATGATGACTGAGATGCAGCAACCAGAACAGCTGCCCCGGTGTTGGTTGTTGGCATAGGAAGATCCCGCTCCTCATTACCGGGACGTCTGTTCCACCCAGGATCACTCATGGGTCTCCGAACTGATGACACTATATCYGAGCTCCTACTGCGAACTAGTCTTTCTGGGTAAGAATGCCTCTGCTTGAAGGCTTCTAAATCAGTTGGAATTAAAGAATGAGACCCAAAGTTTGGTAATCGGGCCTCATTACCTCCCATAGCTCCTTCCAAGATTGGTGGATCTGGTGGTGGGTGAGATGGTCTTGCATAGTGTACTTTAGGTCTCACCACAGCTGATACTCCTGGAACAATACATATAAAAATCTGCATAGGCTTCTTGCAAAATCTTCTCAAATATGATAACACTAACATAGAATCATTGGAAACATCAATCTTTACAGAAAAAGCTTATCCTTTACAACTTACCCTCGTGGGATGACAAAGGGTCAAACAATGCAAGCAAAGAGTCTGTCTGAGAAGGGGGAGATGTCAACTGACTGGCTCCTGAAATGTAAGAGGAAAAGGAAATTAAAAAAAAAAAGTTAGCATTGTGCTAAGAACTACCTACAGCATATAAAAACAGCAGTTAATAACACTTCACAAAATTATAAAGAAATTTTGATATAGAAGGATAGAGTGAAAGAATTAAACCACAAAAGCTTGGGAAATCTCAAAGAGTAGAACAAATTCCAAGTGTAATGTAATAAAACAGAATTAGCAAGAAAAGATCTTAGACCAAAGGGTAAAGTTGTAGAGCTACAATATACCAAAGCTTCTCTATCAAACAAACATAGTACTAGCAAATTGGAAAAATGTTGACTTTCTCAGTCACTAGAGCTTTGAAATTAACCTTGGAGAAAAAGTTTATTTCACTCTCAGCTTCTGTTCCACTTTATTAGAATGTAAAGTTTTTTCTGACATCATTTTAGCCACTTTCAGCCCTCAGTTATGACAGAATCTAATTCTCATTTACACTAAGTACCTTACCATGGGCTGTTTCATCCATATCAGGACTTGTTACAGAATCTTTTCCCCCAAAGTCAGAACTACATTCAGACCTGAGATCCTCAATCTTATTAGGAATGTCTTCAGATGTTGCACTAATACCTGACACACAACAAAAACAAAAAAAAAACAAAACAAACAACAAAAAAAAAGCATGTGTAACTGCCTTTTCAGAGAAAAGGAGACAAAATTCAGAAGTTATGTGAATGCTGCACTGATCTAGTCCCAGCACACAGTAGCATCCAGACATTCTGAAATTCTTCACTGCTAAAATAAGATTTTAGGATGATTTTTGGTTTACATTTTCATCCATTCTAGTAGTCATGAATACACATTATAATGGGCATTAGAGAGATTGTTCATTTTGCTAAATAATTTGTAGAAGGCTAAGAAAGGAAGTACCTAAAAGTAGATATAAATACAAAATAAAAATATCACAGTAAAGTTGTGATAAATAAAAGAAAATTAGGGACCGCTTCCAAATAAACACTTCATTAATAATCATTGCTACTAGAGGATGAACATTTTTTTATCTGATTATCTGATGCCTTTTTCCTCTCCCCACTGCCTATAAATACTTTGTAAAAAAAAAAAAAAAAAAAAAAAAAAGAAGTATGTGTAGCCAAGTTATTTCCTGAGTGAAATTATGCATAACTAAACTAAGTTCAGCAAAATAGATTCTGATCATAAGGAATGTGTTTTCAGAAACAAACACACACACCTGACACAACACTGAGGCCCGGCGTACTGGGGCGAGAGCTGACCTCCCTTACGTCTGTGTCATCAGACGTGCTCCCCAGCCCAGAACAGCTCTCCAGCTCCTGCAGCCTTTCCTCTTGCTTTAGGTCTGGGGCCTCTACAAAGTGCAGACAGGGGAAAGAAGAGAGAAAAAGTATTATTCTGAATGCCACATAACCCTAAAATTCACATACAGAATTCATTTAATATGCTAAGTTCTAGGTTAACTCAACTATTGCAGCAGATAGGACTAAGCACAGCTAATGATGTTCTAGCTGCAAAAGAGTAAGAACTTACCAAAATGCTTAAGTAYTTTATTTTTCAGCTAGAGACAACAGTACACAGTCAATGCTTCATTAACTGAAGAAACCTACTGACAGATGCCACTACCCAACATTACAAGAAAGAAAAGCAGCAAACAGAAATTTGCTTGACAGTCTCTTATTTCTAGGCCATTTAGAAGTTCTTAAACAACTCTCAGTCTCCTGCAATCCTTTCCATCTTCTCTCTGCCTAGGAAGAGTTTGTCACTTTACTTTTAACTCCAGGAGCATTCACAAACTCTATCTTAACCCCAGATACCAGTTTCTCTCTAAGAAACATGCAGAGAACCTCATTTTGAATTATACATCTCTTGGAGAGTTTTGGTTCAACTGAAGACATAAACAAACTGCAAGATTCTGACCTGAATCACTTGGTAATACTTCCACACTCCAAGCTTCACTTGTTGTTTCTGATATTGTTGAACCTGTGCAGGGATCGAGCAGCACAGATCCTGAACCTGGTAAACACAGCAAGCTGCCTAACATGTTCTCTGCAGCTGCACCTGCATAAGTAAAGGGAATGCACAGAGTTAAGAATATRCTTCCATAAGACGGTGCTGATATTAAAGATCACATTAGAAATGTCCTTAATAAAGTAATTAAGGAAGACAATGTTGAAAAAGGACACAAACCTAAAATCCTCCTAAAGAAAAGCTCCAGTTTAACCAGTGAAAACACATTTATTTAGAAAGAAAGTAGGGCAGCTCTATAGCCTGACAGTTTTACAGCAAGCAAAGTATTTTAACATATCAGATGTACCACTAAGTTACCTGCAATTTCTTGCAAACGATCTTCATCAATATTTGGATCAAAGTCACTACCCAAGACATCGGTACTCCATGTTTCGCTCACTGTTTCCGATATATCTCTGTCATCGGTCAACCCCATCATATCGCGGATTTCAAATTTGCGAAGCTTGTCATCAAGGTTATCCTGAGTTGTGGCTGCGTAAAAATAAGAGGTTCAATTTCTCAAAAGGGTTTTCCAAATAGTTTTAGTAGAAAATCTGTAAGAGTACATTTYAGGGAGAGAAAAAAAAACAAACCTCAACTAATTCTGCCAGACAAGATACTGCTTTAAAGAAAGGTGACTGCACTACAGAGAACCTTCTTTTTCCCCCCTGACCTAGACAGTTTTAAATCTCYTTTTCCCTAGAATTTTGCACTCATGATCTATAGCACCTCATGCACTTCTACTAGAGAATTTACACATGCCTTGCTCATGTTCCAACAGCTGCAGAGCTTCAACACCATTGCTCCCAGAAGGGCCTGCACCAAGCTCCGATACAGACTCCCCTTCTAAATCCAAAGATGATACAGAATTGGAGCGATTTGAAGGACCTGTGAAAAGAGACTCTACTATTAATCTAATTTGAACAACATTTSCCAGACATACAACATTTAACAAGCCAGGATACAATTGGCTAAAAAAAGATAACAAGAAGTGAGGTAATTCCTATATAAAATACTGAGCTGACGATCTTGCTATTCATCATATTTTCTGAGTAGTTCACTATATCAAGATGAAGATATGTTTTGTCCCCTCTTGATCCCTACTTCACACTCACCTATACTGTAGTTTGCAGTTCACACGTTCAGAGTGCCATGCTAGTTATACTAATGTACAAATTAACCTACAAAATGGAATCTCATCATTACCATATCGATCTTTAAATCTGTCATAACCTAACTATGCCAAACTACAAACCTTAACTCTAAACTTTTCCCTTTGAAGGGCTAACAGAAAAGACAGACTCTCAGGGTTAAATAGCACAACCTTTAAAATAGCAGAGATGGCATGCTGCATTTAACAGAAGCTCCTTTTATAGTTAAAAAATGCTAATGGACAAAACTTCTTCAAGACTTAAGTAACCCTTCACCTTCAGATATTCCTTCCAGATTATCACTGCAGAGGGAAAAGCGCAAGGTTTTATCAGGTTTACCATGGAGTTTGTTTTCATCAACAGGGACATCTCCTTGTCCGCCTTCTGTAAGCTGCATATTTAAGACCTGCAAAGGGGGTCAGGGGTGAGAAGGGAAAAGAAAGAAAGCTTCCTTAATAATAATTTTTTACGATCATTTAAACGAAATATTGCACTTAAACAAAAATCTCTAGATATTAATCATACAATCATTTTTCTACTATTTCATTTGAATTTCATTTCTAAAGTTAGAACCTGGAGGGAACATAYGATAACCAGGACAGTCCTGATGACAATCGGACCAGTAGCTCACTCAACCTCACAGTAATCTAATATTATATGGAAAGGGTCCACTGCAAGATCACTCAGGACACGAATCCAAACAATTGGGTAAGGCAGAAAGAAGATGAAAGTATAACGTTCTTCTATGGCTGGTGAGAGAAAGACTGTAAAACAGCCTTGCAGCCATGGCAACCTAACAGCTCTATATTCCCAAGAAACTAGGTCTGGTGCTTCAAATCTGAGCTGCCAAATATCTTGGGATCAGCATTGCGATGCTTTGTCATGCACCTGTGCCACACAATCCAATAGAAAGAGCATGCAGAGAGCTAACAGAGTCTATATATTCAGCTTCAAAATATGGGCCCTGAAGTGACAGCTCAAGTTGGCTCTTAAGTATGTTGGAGGGTTAAGCCTCTCTGCAAATTGGCCAGATTTGGGTTTTTCCACATTAACAGTCTTCCACACTCTACAGATACGACATGTGATTAAATGAACTTGTAACCATGGTCAGTTTGAAAGCTAAAATCCCCAAATTCAATAAGAGCAGCTGAGGATTTTAATTTCTATTCCATGTTTAATACCTAACTTAAAAGTTACAACCTCATTGTTCTGCTGCTGGAGAGTATAAAGGCTATACTTTCCGAAATATCTGGTATTTGATAATTTTTCACATACCTCATTTTCTGACATCATTCCTGGAGTAATCTGTGGGCCTGTCCCCAAAGAAATCACAAGCACTTCTTCCGGCTGAACTTCTGGGATAGTCTCCTGGGAGGATCCTTCATGGTCTCCATGCTGATCCATTTGAATATTTGATCTACTTCTGCTACGAGTTGCTAAAGAAAATATTTTAAAATGCAAATGTAAGAAAGCTGTTCTTTTTTTTTTTTCTCCTTAAAAAAAAAAAATACTGCAAGGAGAGAGGAGAGAAAAAAAMCCAAAACCTACACACTACAAGAAATCAAGACCCCTACGCACAGCAGCACGATATCAGTTCTCACACAACAGAGACACAAAGTATTTTTAAAAACTGTGCATACACAGAAAATGATTTTTATACTGAAATGAAGGAATCTGAAAAAGCAACTGACTGTCAAAGTAAACCAAGAGCATGCCTAAGGATCAGTCATGTGATATAAATACAAGTTTTACACAAAGAATGGAGAAAGGGTATTACCCACCAAAAGGGGTTACTAGAGTTATATGAGCTGAAAGATTGGTAGCTGAAGTATCCCAGGCAGTAATGGCTGCCAATTGCTGTCCTGGATTTCGAAAGCATTTAAAATGAAACAAAAGAAATCAACCATTACTTTCCATGTACTTTCCATGTACTTTATAGGCATAAAATCAAAATATTCAAAAGTGAGACACAGTTAGAACGATATATGATAGAGGTCTTGTTTGGTTGATCTTTGTCATTTATCAAGTTGTATATATTTTGGTCATGTGACACTAATATCAAATCCCTCAAGAGAACAAGAATGTTCCATGTCATCATGTTCCCATAAACACATATGGCAGAAGAGTATCACTTTCTGTTGAAATGGAAATGCTCAATATCCAGAAACCCTATTCAAAAAGAAGACTAAATAAATAAAATATTGCACTACCATATACTAACTACTGGAATTAAATCTTACATGTCATCCGCTTTCCAAAAGGATTTCACAATTCTCCTTACCTATAGGTAACCGATTTTTTTTGTTGGCTGGAGTGGTTGCAGGAGAGAGCTGTGGGGTATTATAAGGAGTCATTTCAAGGCTGCTGCTTTTCCCTGGTTTATTCTGTGGTAAGCTTGCCAACAGGTTTTCCAGAGCCATCCGATCTTCCTTGAGTTGGTCACTTGACATTACATTCCGCATAAAGCCCACCTACAAATTTAGAATTATCACTGATAAGAACTGCAGCCTAAATTGTCAGACTTGATTATCCTATCTACAAACACATGGGAGATATATATATATACATATATATATATAAAATATATAACACATATAATATACATATATATGTATA
Source organism: Nothoprocta perdicaria (assembly GCF_003342845.1). Taxonomy (NCBI): domain Eukaryota; kingdom Metazoa; phylum Chordata; class Aves; order Tinamiformes; family Tinamidae; genus Nothoprocta; species Nothoprocta perdicaria. The sequence goes on from NW_020455865.1 coordinate 705,468, forward strand.
AAAATATATATGTGTGTTTGTATATATATATTTTTTATTTCCCTTGATGAATTAAAACATTACCAGAGTAGTTAGCTGGCTGTATGTCATGTAAACCACTGTTCTACTCAACCCCTCCAGAAGGTTAACTGAGGACAGTGGAGGAGTTTCAACTGCACGTCCATCAATAACTACATCCAAGAAAGCAGCAACACAGCTCTGCAAAGAGAAGAAATAGTTCTGCAATAAGACACTATTTACTAGAGTTTGAAAGGAATACAATTCATGGCAATAGCTGAATAGTTTACATAATGATCTAAGTTTTGCTTACTACTTTTAAGGTCAAAGGATAATACGTGTCATTAAAATCACCAAAGACCAAGCAAGGAAAGCATGCAGTTAGTTGTAGCATTTCCTTCACTGCTTTTCTGCATTCAAAATCTGTGAGCAACTTAAATGTTCTTTATAAGATTAAAATACAAAACAAAAAGTTTCATTTCACAACAGCAGTTTCAGATGTTAAACTAAGCTGCTTTATGGTAATTAAACTACCCCTTCCTGAACAAATTGCTGAGCCCAGCCAAAAAGCAAAATGAGAAAGCAACAAGCAGTATCACTTTTAAACTCACATCTGACAACATTACTTGTAAAAGGAATGTATAACTTCCTTTACTTTTTTGCTAACTGTAATTCTGCAATATTCACAAACAAACTAACAGGGTTTAGTATGTCCGTACATTAGGAAGTATTGTTCACTGTTCTCACAAAGTTAATCCCAGTACTACTATGGATGATTCATAGTAAAATAGGAAATGCTGAACAAAAAGCAAAACTATACAAAAGGAACACAAGCTCCTTGTGCTAACAAGTTACTTTTTTTTAAGTATTTAAAAAGTTGTCTTCAAAATGGTTTTATTTTTAACACGTTCAGAGAAAACAGTAATTCAGCATCTCAGTTTAGAAGGTAACATACTTAGAATTATTAGCTTTTTTCCGTAAGTATTAGGTCAGAGCAGAAATATGAACCCCTGACCCTGAATTCCAGAACTCAGTATTTTGTTCCTAGCTCTGTACAGGATTTCAGCTACTTTTCTGTATATGTAGCTCATAAATAAGTTAATTAAGAGAGAGAGAGAAAAAGAGAGAGAAAAGGCTTATCCTTTTCTAGTCTTGATTCTTACTTTGTCAAATTTAGCAAGGTTGTTCTTCATACGTGGATCTCCCTCTTCAGAGCCTGTCATTGCTAATTGCTGCAAAAGTCTCCCAACCTGAAATCAGAAAGAACTATTAAGAATACAAATTTCAAAGATTCTATTATAGAAATAAGTTAAAACAATGTTTCCATTCCCATTTTCTTTTTTTTTCTTTCCCCTCATTTAATATTCCTGGTTGGGTGGACATAGTCTTGCATATGCTTTTAGGACAGGAAAAAAAAAAAAAAACACACGCACAAAAGGTTTAATCATTTAATCTTCCATTCTTCACAGTAGCTTCATAATGTAAATTTGTAACTCTTAAAAAACAAACAAAATGCATGCTCTCAAAATTTCTAAAAGAAATCAAACACTTTTTTTTAGATGACTCATACCTGCATCAGATTAAATCTTGCCACCTCGTTTATAGGAGCATCAGAAATAATCCCATACTGTTCAGGGTTAACAATAGCAGGACAGATGAAACATGCTAGAAGAAGATCTGTGCACATTGCTCTGACCTCCCCAACTTCCAGTCTGTCTACACATGAGAGGGTTTTGTACATCTGTGACACAATCCATCTCAAGCTGTGTGGAAAACAGTATGTATTTTGTTTGAGATAACCAATGAATTTGTTCACCAAGGTCACCAGCTTTGCCTCGTTGGAGTCTACCATCTCTTGCACTCTTTGCTTGAACTTTTCTGTGCCTTTCTCTCCAAATAACTTCTCTTGTTGTACTGGAGAGAATCTCTCAATTAATTTGTTTGGATCAGTTTCCAGGTGGTCTTCATCTTCAACCAGAAGCTGCATGATTGGCTCATGTAAAGTTGCAGTAAGAAAGAGTTTCGCAGAAAAGAGTCCTTCAGAGAAAAGCTTGAATAAGATGCTGAATGCACAGGTGCCTCGTCGCAGCAGCCGCCTGGGGTTGTCACTCTCCTTGAGTTCAAATTCGATCAGGTAACGAAGCACCTGTAGGAGGTAGCTCTCATCTTCCTGCATGATGCAATTGCCATAGATGGAGGTAAAGACTGTGTGAATGACACTCTGAGTGTTGTCCTGGTTCAGCTTCTCTCCAGCGACCAGACAGGATGCAATAAGCCTAGGGTTTTCTCTCAACCTGTTTAGGAATTCTCCATAAGCAGTTTCCTGAAATCCCAACTGCTTATATCCATCCACAAACTGGGTATCTTCCAAGATCTTAGCGTGCTGGCAGCATTCAGCTGGAGAAGCTTCAGCACTTGAAAGAAAACCATTGAAACAGTAAGTAACTTTTAAACCAAATAAACTTGCTAAAAGATGCCACATGGTRAATCAATAAGAGGATTATCAAGGAAAATAGCTTCCCATATAATAAATATGGGAATATGAATAATTTGCAAATTCAAGAATAGGTTTATAGGAACAAACATGACTTCGAACAGCATATACTGAAAGGAAYTTCAAAGAACTAACATATAAGTTCCAGGAGAGTCAAATTTCCTAGTTTAGATTTTTTTAAAATCTTATTATTTTTAAAACTCTTATTTAAAACATTATTATTATTATTAAACCTTATTAATACAGCACCGCACTCCAGATACTAAGTATAAAGTCGGATAAATTTACTGCAATTCACAAAAGTTCAGGAAGCTGTTTCCCTCAGCCCCTCTCTACACACCCACCCACAGTCACCTGGTTATGATAAGCCTGTCCAAGTTAATCCTTTGCTGCTTGGAAATCCATGCTGTGCGGTAGAGCTTTTCAGCTGTCTTCAGTACATCTGCATTGAGCCTTTGAATAAGTTGCTTTTCTGAGTTTACATAGAGTCGTTCTTGCTTGAGGTGATGAGCCAGCGTGTGAATATCCAGCTTCACCATCTTTGACAACGAGCAGATTGCACAATATTCACTGAAAGAGAGAAAAAAATATATAAAGGTGAAGCCCATTAATTAGCAAAACAACTACTAAAAGCCCCAAAGCAACTAGCAGGTTATAAGCTTACAAAAAAAAAAAAAAAAAAAAAAACCACAAATACTTCTTTCCCCTTCCTTATTAACATAGTACTATTCTCTCTGAACTCACTGGCCCATCTCCTAATGGCCGAGTCACTCTTTCCTAACGCTGAATTTCATAACTGCCCATTTCATTAAGCACTTGTCATACCAGCACGCAAGGGACACTTGCACATTACTGCATATGTTCAGCTCAGGCTCCTCAGGTGACAAAAGAATGTAGTGCAATGCTTCCAAACTCTTGCGCCACAGCTCCAATACACAAGACGAGAAACTGGTGTCACTTGGAGAGGGGCAGCCCTGGGTACAGCTTGGGTGACACTCAAGCTGGGCAATGAGCCTGTTCTGACACGCTGCCCGGTGAATAGCGAAAACACTCTGCGAGTTACTGCCTTGTTCTAACGTACTCCCCATAACACAGCCAGTATTTGGATGTGGTTATCTCTAGTCTAYAAGAACAAAAAGAAATGTCCTCTCTCATCTACACATAAGAGATCCCAAACTCTTAAAACACTAATTAATCTTCTTCGCTGAGAGGCAGAAGCATCAAAACCCAGGCAAGCCCAAAGCTTAAAACAAGTCTGACGCCTTTGCCCAACTCTAGAATTATTCTGCAGAAAATATGCTCAAACATTTCAGCTCAGAAGAATGTTTCTAGTTCATGAACCAAAAATGCACTTTTACAAACAAACAAAAAGCTAAAAATAAATAAACTGAAACAAACTTAGATTTTCCTAACACATCAGGGGCAAAAAGATAGAGAAACCACCACTATGTCTCAATGTAGCATCAGTTAACTCCATAATTAGAAAGCATCTTGGTTACCAATTAATAGCACATAAACAGGGAGCATCACACCATTGAAAACAAGTTCAAGGAGCTAGTCTGTCTAAAAATTAACTCTACTGAAGATAAAAAGAGAAGGGCTAGAATTGTGTAGATCAGATTATGTTTCTATGGAATTAATGATTAGTTGTTTTATAGGTACATTCACCACCAGAATTAAAAACCATACTGGATAATTTAGGAGGGAAGAGTTTGCTATGTAGACATAATTATGCAGGTCAAAGCTGTCAAGTGATCTGGTGATAAATTCTTAAAGCCAGGCTACAGTTAAATGTAAAAACCTTCTTTTCACAAGCTGTAGTTATACTCATGCAGTTACACCTTTCTAAAGATGAGATTAGCAAAGAACTTCAAGGATACGGTAATTTAGGTTTCTTTTTAAACCGTGCCAATCTCAGATAAACAGAAACACTGATGTGCAAGCCAAAGTTCTCTCAGAAAGAAATGAGGACTACTTGCAACAGACTTTTTCCTTAGTCACAGAACTTTGAAAATACATGACCATACACAGAAAATATCACTAGCAAAGCCTATTACCATGTTTGCAAGGCAGTATAGGCTATTAGATTTAGCTCTTGATATTAGCAGGATACATTCATACAAATATACATGCTAGTAAAATCTGCAAAAGTATTTTCTATTTATTCAAAATGCTTTTCACTGTAAGGCTCTACCTAGAACTTTTTCACAGTTTACCAAGTCTTAACAGTTTTAGCTGACATTTCCTGCTTTAAGGTGTCTGTCTGAAGGCTGCAGTTTTCTGGATAAGAAGATGGTCCACGTAGTTGTCCATTTGAGAGCAAATATCGGAAAGGAATGAGGGACCTGTATGGTGTACCCCTGCCTGGTGACAGCTTGAGTTCCTGTATTTTCATAATAGACAATGTGAAGGTAAGTCTCTAGCCCTGCATCATTCACTATAAATGCAATTTTTAGCAGGTATACCAAATAATTTGTTCCTTAGTGTCATACATACTCACAAGTAAAGTTGCTTCTCTTGTAGAAAGTTTCACTCAGTGTCACTTTTTAATAGTAAAGTTGTTTTCACCATCAAGCATGGGCCTACAAAATAGGCTCAGAAGACTACTACCACCTGCATCCGTACTGCTAAAAATACTAGTTCCACAGCTACTTGATAATAGCTTATGAATGTGTCTATCTTATCTGTTTGTACTGCAGAGAACCAAATATAACACAGGCAAGAGAAGACTCGATTTGGAACCGAAATGTGGGAGGTCAAGAAGTACCACTGCATTGTTGAGAACTGAAGTCCACCGGGCAGGACASCGGCTGCAAGACAGCAGTTTGTATCCTATGTACAAGGAAAAAAGAATCAGTAGCTACTACGTTTTGGAAGCCTTTCTGCCCCCATTCACTTCCCCAAAAAGGCCCAAACTAATTTGACTGCTACTGAAACCCTCCGTCTACAGAAGACAGGTCCCTCATTATCTCTCATTCACCAGATGTCCATATAGTCTTGTGAATTCAGAATAACTCATAAGAACAACAACAACAAACACTAGAGCTGTGAAGAAGTAGATAGCTTAATACATCTAGTGCTTCAGCAGGCTTCACACTGGCTCTAGAAAAAAAAAAAAAAAAAAAAAAAAAAAAAAAAAAAAGGAAAAAAAGAGAAAGAAAAGAAAAAAGAAAAGATGACAAAAACATGCAGCAAAAGTCAAACCAGTTGACCGAGACACACATGCCGCTGCCGCTGCTCAGATAGTGGTGGTATTGACAGCCTTATCTTGAAAGGCCAAGCCACTGTACATTAATACATCTGAATGACACATCAACTCCTTTCAAAGAGCTCTTCCCTTTATGATCTTTAATACTTCAACTATTACATCAGTTGCACACTCTAACTTTCACCATCCCACAGAGTAAAAAACTTATCAYAATAATTGATTTTTTTCACTTCATGATGCTCCAGCACATGAGCAATAAAGACTGAGCATTGCGTGACCTGACAGCACCTACGATGGTTTTTCCTACTGACAGAAGCTTGTTTAGAAAACCAGATAATCAGTGACTTTAAGCAATTTACATCCAATGTTTTCAAGGTCCTAAAAAACACTACATTTAATCTTCAGAGACCAAACTCAAGATTACAGAGCAAATGGTTTTGTACCATGGCATACAGAAATGAGTGGCATCTCTATTAAATATTTCTGCAATCCACTTCACAGAAGGAGAGATTAAGCATAGTAGTAAATACTTCAATACACCACATTCTTCTTCCTCCTTCAGTATTTCCTGCTCAGGGTTATTTGCTCCTCCCCAGTCAAGCTACGCAGGATTCAACTTCCAGAGCAAGTTTGGGCAGATCTGACGCGGGCAGGGCAAGGCACGGCAAAACTGAAATCGCTGTGTCTTATTTTAAAAAAGAATTCCTAATCAAGCTTCAATACCTTCCATGCTAATTCACCCCAGATGAAAGCATCTGTCTTCATTAATATTTATAGTAACAACTAACAAGCCTTATTTGTTTATATAAGCTACAGCATATCTCCTGAAGTTGAGCTCAAGAAATTCATTTTTCAGTACGACAGTTCACCATGAACTGGGCTTTATCTGTGGAACTCTCCAGTTAAACTTGCACCATCTCAAAACACRCGTACAATATGTAAATACATTTCAATTAGTTATCTCTCAAACTGATGTCATATTTTTAATCACTTAAACTCAGTCTCTTCTTCATCCAGAATCACCTCAAATCCAGAGCCCACCATAGAGAACTCTGCTGTGTACCGGGACAGTGTATACCCTTTAGGCCCTGGCCAAATTTTACGTGGCCAAAGGCCACAAGACCTTGGAGAGTCACGGGGAAGGAAAGCGCACACAGAGCTCTTACTACAGACGGGGCTGTACGGGGCAGCCACTGAGACCCAAGGCCAAACAGGGCACCAGCATCACGGGCACCAGCCAGCTTCCTTCCTTCCTCCTACGCTTCAGGATTTAGACTGAGTCTGAAACACAAGAGACTTAATGCAAATATAGCCCTGGATCTATGAAAGTCACCAGAGCATAACTCCGGCAGTTCCACATTGCAATACATCATCTAGATATTAACCATCTCTTTGCTGTTTCTTCTTTCTTATTTCACCGGCATGAAACTACTATAACGTCCTGCAGCAAGAACTTCTGGGGAAAGTTTTTCAACAAATGCTGGAAGATGTTCAGTATTTTGGAGCCCTCCCCTTGCAGYAGCAGTCTAGAGGCCTGTTTCCAGAGGCAGAAGCCATCAGCCTGCCGGTCGTGCTTTTGCTGAAGCGCAGGGTGTGAGATCTCATAGGTGGTCCTCGCCATCCCCTCAGCACTGCCTTCCCCGGAGCTTCCACTTGCGGGACAACCGCAGCTCCCACAAGCAGGGTCCTACCTAACGGCAAACGCAGCAGCCCGCGCTCGCCTGGGGAGCTAGCGTCAACGGCAGGGAAAGCCCTCTGCCTTCAGAGGGGATCGTGACTCTGCAGGAGAAAACGCCGCGCCGCGCTGGGTCACGGCGGTGGGCGCCGCGGCTGGCGCCGACACAAAGGAGGAAGCGGCGCGGGCGGGCCGCGCTGACACCGGCGCCCCGCTCCGCCGCTGCCCCGCCGCGCGAGCACGAGGGCCGCGCCAGCCC
>NW_020455865.1:713785-716753 GCF_003342845.1 Nothoprocta perdicaria
AGCGCTCCCTAACCTGCCCCTCCTGCACATTTTCTGCCCGGCTCCTCTCTGGTTTTGGAGGCGCCTGCGTTCGAGGAAGAGCTACACGGGTGGAAGGCTGCTCATCTCTGAACTGAGGAACAATTCTGAAGAGACGTCTTTGTGAYTGAAAATTACCAGCTGATGGCAACAGCAGGCGAAACCTGCTGTGTTTATTGTGCTGCATCTTTGATGTGGGCCTATTTTGTCACATAAAAAAAATCACCCGTTACGTAATCCTGCCACTGCAGAGTTTGTCCGTTTTGTAGAGACGGTTTAGATAACCAGCACTTACCTTTGGGACATCCCGAGATGTACCCTGCCTTTCATCTCCAGCTGCCTCYCTAACAGGGAAGATCTGTAGATGTCACCCATAAAAGCAGATTAAATTGCACGGAGCAACGTTGTTCAGAGGTGGCCACACTAAATGTGCAAAGCCTGCCCTGCGTGGAGCAAGCTAGGGTGGCCAATAGCAACTGCTGAATAAGAGAAACCAACGCCAACGACTTCAGACTAAGACACGAGGAATGTACTGCAGCATCCGGGTGGTTGTTACTTTGCCCTTTTTCACCTCACAGAATTCTCAAAAACATACAAATGCTACTGACTGCTCATGTGATAGATGAGYCTTATACAACTTCACACAYGGAAAGAGGCACGAGTGGCTGAATGCTAAGGTCACAGTGTGATTTATTTGCAGGACCAGGGCAGTGCGCAAAAGCACGACTCCCAACCTAACCCTTAAGTACTTTCCTCCTTACAACACACACAAGTCAAATCTACCCAGTAGAAATGCCAAGGGAAATTCTCAATGGCACAACATATCATATAGAAATGGGCTAGTGCTGAAGATTTCAGAAGTCTCTTCTTTCAAAATAAAGTGATGGTTAGAGATGCTTACATACCATTTGTAGTTGAATTCTGAGCTTCACAGCTCAATTACAAACAGAACGCCTTGTAATAGCATGGAATATGAGGAATAATCCTTTCCCCAAACACTGGGAATCCTCCACAGTTCCAGGACTCGCAGTGACTGTGCATGTGGCAAGCASACCCAAGGCCTCGGTTAAGAGAGATTTAAGAAAGCAAGTAACTTCCTGGGGCACCAGGGCTGCTTGCTTTTTCTGCCTGGCTTATCTGCACAGGTCTCAGCAACAACCAGCTCAACACAAGAGACAAACATTGATATTTTGTATCTGTCGCTTGCTAAAATCTTATCTACACATTTTTTTCTTAACTGATACAGTTACYACCTTGCCCTTTCTTCTCTGATAAAAGACTAGAGTTAGAACTATTTTTTTTCCTCTCTTACAAACGGCTCTGGAAAAATTAATTACTAGAAAAATGTTAATCAAACCCAAATACACAATGCATCAGCACACTGTTTGGTTTGGTACAATACAGCCAACTACAACCATACTGTACTCTAGACAGTAATGCTGAATAGCTACTGCATTTATAAGGTTGTGTCCCCTACAGAAATATGGAAAATGAGCCCAAGGTCTAGAATTATGAAACCACCTCCTTATCTGCTCAAGATTTCCAGAGGAGAAATAAAACACATTACGTATGGTTCCCAGGACACAGAGCTATACAGGAAATAATTCTCTTCCAATGACTAAGCTCAATAATTTGCTTCAGTCACCTCAGAATTTTTAAATGGAGAAAGTCAAACAAATGTGAATGCAATTCAGAAGCAATAAAATAATCCACAAACATAGATAAAGGACACAGAAATACATTTCAAAACAGGGTTAACAGCACAGATTGCATTTACAGACTCCTGTTGGCACCTCATCTCTCACCAGATCTTTCCTAAAGGGCTCTCTTCATATTATCGAGACACAGCAGCTAAGTCAGGCTTAACTCCCAAAAGAGGGTGTTTTATGGTGCTCTACATGTGAACGAAGGTACCCAAACATAGCCCTGTCTCTCTCGCTCATAATTTGTAGCTATATATAGTCCTCAATTACTTGAAATTATCTTACAATTTCAGATCTAGTATCACCAGAGGCTATTAGCAGCTGATCTCATTTCAGATCAGTGGTAGTTTCCCCACGCGGAGTTCTGCGCTGCAGTTTTCGGGTGAAGGCAGGGGTGCGCAGGCAGGCGCCGAGGGCACAGGGGCTATGTTGGCAGGTACACGGCAGGCCGCAGGGACACGGCACAGGCCCCTACACCATCAGGGCCACTGACYGCGCACCGCACAGGGAGGGAGATAGCAACGACCCTAGCGGGGGCCGTGGCGCCGCCCGAGGAGCCGCAACGCGGCGGGGGACAATGGGGCACCAGGCCGCGGCCTCGCCCCGCGGCGCCGCCCGTAATGGCGGGCCCCGTGCCCCGCCGGTAACCATAGAAACTTCCAGAAGGGCCCGTCGGCCCGCCCGCGCAGCCGCACTACCGCGCGGCCCAGCCAATGGGCTCCCTCCGCCTGGCTCACGCTCTTCCGCGGATAGGTCCGCGACACTGGCGCCACGAGCCAATCAGGCGGCGCGAGGAGGGCGCGCCAGACGTGTCATTGCGCTCGCCCGCTTCCCGCCAATCGGGGAAGGCCAGCTTAGTAGCAGCCAGCCAATGGGGAGGCTCCAGCGGAGGCGCCGCTGCCAATGGCGAGCCTCCACGAAGGAGAAGCGGAGGGTATATAAGGGCGCGCGGCGCCGCGGAGCCTCAGCGGCAGTTGTGCGTGCGACGGTTGCGGTGAGTGGCGGCGGCGCGGGGAGGGGCCGGGCCGGGGGGGGCTGCCGGGGTCTGGGCGCGCACGTGGCGCCTCCATTTTGTGCTGGCGGCGCCTCCTCACCGCGGCTTCCCCGCAGGGCGGCGGCGACACGAGAGCGGGCGACATGAGGCGGCTCCTGCTGGCGCTRCTGGTGCTGGGCGCCGCGCGCGCCGACGATGAGGAGAAGAAGGAGGATGTGGGCACGGTGGTGGGCATCGACCTGGGCACCACCTA
>NW_020455865.1:716874-723070 GCF_003342845.1 Nothoprocta perdicaria
GGGGGGGGAAGGGAGCAGGCCCTGGTGCCGACTGACGCCCCTAACCCCCGTGCTGCTGCCGCAGCGTTGGCGTGTTCAAGAACGGCCGTGTGGAAATCATCGCCAACGACCAGGGCAACCGCATCACGCCGTCCTACGTGGCGTTCACACCCGAGGGGGAGCGCCTGATCGGCGATGCGGCCAAGAACCAGCTCACCTCCAACCCCGAGAACACCGTGTTTGATGCCAAGCGGCTCATCGGCCGCACCTGGAATGACCCCTCGGTGCAGCAGGACATCAAGTACCTGCCCTTCAAGGTGCCCATTGAGATGGGGAAGACTGGGAGGGGTGGGGGGAAGGAAGCTGGAGGGCAGGGGGAGGCCTTTCATCAGGAGAGCATTTGCCAGTGCTGCTGTGTGTGTCACTTGGCCAAAGAAGCAGAGCTCAAAGCTCGAGTTACTTGGCAGTTCTGTAGCCCTCCTGAGAGCTGCTATGGTGCAGTGAGGTGGCACAAAGTCATGGAAGGCTAGTACTCAAATTAGTGGTGGCTCTAGAGGATCTCTTAATTCTCCATAAGAACATGAGTAAATAGCCAGCCACTGAGAGAAAAGTAATGAACTGTTGGAATGTGACACCTAGTCTGTYTCTTAGGTTATTGAGAAGAAAGCCAAGCCCCATATTCAAGTGGATGTTGGTGGTGGACAGACAAAGACATTTGCTCCTGAAGAAATTTCTGCTATGGTTTTGACAAAGATGAAGGAGACTGCAGAGGCCTACTTGGGGAAGAAAGTAAGTAGATAGATGCTACTTGCAAGAATTTAAAGCACCAGCTTTATAAAACTAAAGATAACTGAGCTGAATGTGTGGACTGACTGCACTTGTAAACTCCTGGTCTCATTTTCTGTGGTGCAACCTGTTCACGTGGGCTTGTGGGGTTTTTACTTCTGTTTGGAGATCAATGAGCTACTTCCATTAATGTTACCAAGGTCACCTCTAAGCTACACTTCCTTTCATTTTTATTCCTTATCCAGGTTACCCATGCTGTTGTTACAGTGCCAGCCTACTTCAATGATGCTCAGCGTCAGGCTACAAAAGATGCTGGCACTATTGCTGGATTGAATGTGATGAGAATTATTAATGAGCCGTAAGTTGCCTTACATATTTTGAAAGAAGGAGGGGAGGGCAGTGGGGGAGTAGAAAGCAAAGTGTAACTTGACTGTTCTCCATACAGAACAGCTGCTGCCATTGCTTATGGCTTGGACAAGAGGGAGGGTGAGAAGAATATCCTCGTATTTGACTTGGGTGGTGGGACTTTTGATGTGTCCCTCCTCACCATTGACAATGGAGTCTTTGAAGTTGTGGCTACTAATGGAGACACTCACCTGGGTGGAGAAGACTTTGACCAACGTGTTATGGAACACTTCATCAAACTCTACAAAAAGAAAACGGGAAAAGATGTCAGGAAGGATAATAGAGCTGTGCAGAAGCTAAGGCGAGAAGTGGAGAAGGCCAAGCGAGCCCTGTCATCTCAGCACCAGGCCAGAATTGAAATAGAATCCTTCTTTGAAGGGGAGGATTTCTCTGAGACACTCACAAGGGCCAAGTTTGAGGAACTCAACATGGTAAGTGTCCAAAGGTAGCTGCCTTAGCTTAGTTCTAAATTGGTAGTGTGTGACTATTTGGGGATGTGTTGCACTTTTGAGTGCAACCTTGATTATGAGCAGAGTATAAATCTGCTAGTTTACAAGGAGTTACCCCTTCCCTGGGTAACTGGAGAGGAGGAKAGTGTTAGCAGTTGAGACACTGTTCTGTAGCTGTGGTTCTTTSTACCTTAAGGCTATGTCATTAGTAACTGAATGTGGGGAATGCAGTCTGAACTGTCCTCTTCTCCTAGGATCTCTTCCGTTCTACTATGAAGCCTGTTCAGAAAGTGCTGGAAGATTCTGACCTAAAGAAATCTGACATTGATGAGATAGTCCTTGTTGGTGGCTCTACTCGCATCCCTAAAATACAGCAACTTGTTAAAGAATTCTTCAATGGCAAGGAGCCTTCTCGGGGCATTAACCCGGATGAAGCTGTAGCCTATGGTGCAGCTGTTCAGGCTGGTGTTCTCTCTGGGGACCAAGATACAGGTAAGGAACTATGGGCCCCAAATAGTACTGTCTGTTGACACAAATGCTCTGTGGGGAGAGCTGAGTTCTGTTCCTTTTTTCCAGGYCTTAGAATCCTAAGGCTCCTTATGGGCCTAGCCCACAGTGATAGGGTGTTGTGCTCTGTTGAGAAGAASTGAGGCTATATCATAGTCTTAATGTTGATCCCTTTTAGGTGACTTGGTGTTACTTGATGTGTGTCCTTTGACACTCGGCATTGAGACTGTTGGAGGTGTCATGACTAAACTGATCCCAAGAAACACTGTCGTTCCCACGAAGAAGTCTCAGATCTTCTCCACTGCTTCTGACAACCAGCCAACAGTGACCATCAAGGTTTATGAAGGTAAGTTCCACATACGACAGGCCATGTGAGCAGCTGCAGAATGTCTTGGCACTTGTGCATTCTGCTGCCTTGTTACAAAGGCTGCAGAGTGTGCGTTCATGAATCTGTGCTCTTAAGAGGCAGAACATAGCACATTAACAGCTTCTGGTGTTATCCAAYGTGTTGCCTGCCTTGTCAAGTTTGGAAACCCTTTATGTGGGAAATGATACTGTAGGTAAGGGGATTGGAGTGAGTTCCAAAGTTGAAATTCAGTTGTGGAATACTGTAGTTTAGAGCTGGTGTGCTTCAGAAAAAGGACACAATGCAGGGGCAACAAAGTAAGTAATTGTGTCTTCTGCAGGTGAACGTCCTCTTACTAAAGATAACCATCTTCTGGGAACTTTTGACCTGACGGGAATCCCTCCTGCTCCTCGTGGTGTCCCACAGATTGAGGTTACCTTTGAGATAGATGTGAACGGGATCCTCCGAGTGACAGCTGAAGACAAGGGCACTGGGAACAAAAACAAGATCACAATTACAAACGATCAGAATCGGCTGACACCAGAAGAGATTGAGAGAATGGTTAATGATGCTGAGAAGTTTGCTGAGGAAGATAAGAAGCTTAAGGAACGTATTGATTCCCGGAATGAGCTGGAAAGCTATGCCTACTCCCTGAAGAACCAGATTGGGGACAAAGAGAAGCTGGGTGGCAAGTTATCCTCTGAAGACAAAGAAACAATAGAGAAAGCAGTAGAGGAAAAGATTGAGTGGCTTGAAAGCCATCAAGATGCTGACATAGAAGACTTCAAAGCAAAAAAGAAGGAGCTGGAGGAAGTTGTTCAGCCAATTGTTAGCAAGCTCTACGGAAGTGCAGGCCCTCCCCCTGGCGAAGAAGAAGCAGGAGAGAAAGATGAATTGTAGATACTGGCATCTCTGAATGTGGTGTGTGTGTGTATATATTGGACTCAGGAACACTTGTTTAAAATATGAACTCTAATTTGGAATGTAACTGAATCTTCACTCATGAGTGGAGCTGGAAATGCTAGCCCAAAGTGGCTGTTTACTGCTTTTCGTTAGCAGTTGCTTGTTGTCGGGGAGGGCAGGGTAGCAGGGGGGGAGTGTAAATGAGAAGGGGGTTTAGAAGTATTCACAGTGGAAGTATTCTATTTAACAACTGGGTCATGTGCATTTGGTGTAGAGTTTTTCTACCTGAAGTGACCACAATAAATTTGTTATTTACACTGGATTTTGTCTTACTTTGGTGTTGCTGCCCAACAGMAAATACAGCTACTTCTACCACAGTATGGATGTATTCTTTTTGTGTTGTTTTTTTATCAGCTATTGCTAGAGTAACTCTTCAACATGAACTTCTTTCTCTTAATAGGTTAGGCTTAAAGAGCTGCAGCACTGAAAGTGAGAGCAGTTCTGTTAGGACACTTCTAGCTCTTCTGTTTAGCTCCAGCCCCAGTTCTGGGGGGGAGGAGGGAATATCCTCCCTGCTCGGGGCACCGGCAATCTGTATTTGCCACCCTCAGCACATGAAAAATGACTTGGCTGCACCTGTCCCTAGGCTTGTGCTTAGAGCTGGCTCCACCAGCACTGGGGGAGAGCAGCTTCTGCTGAGTGATAGTTAAAAGGGGAGGGTCACTCCTTTGCAGCCTCCCCCAGGGCTTGTTTCCTCTCCCTGGAACTGCCCCCTTCGAGCYGGAGGCTCTTGTCCCCCGGGTGGAGGGACAGGAAGGATCCGAGCCAGGGCACATGGAAGGTGTCAGGACCAGCCCCAGCGGAGCGGAATGTTTATTGGAAATGCCAGTTACGGCCTGGAAGGGGCTGGAAGAAGTGGCTGCTGCAGTGGGGCTCCCGCGTRTGCTACTCGATGAGGCTCACGATGCAGTCGCTGTACATCTCCCCTTGGGCGCTCATCCCTCCRAACACGAAGAGCAGGTGCAGCGGGGGCTCCGCTGCAGCCGCCTCCTCCTCGGGGCTCTGCAGCAGCTCAGCTGTGTCGCTGGCCATTGCTTCCTTCCCTATGGCATCTTCATCCGCATCGTCACAGCTGGCACGAGTGTGCCAGGGAATGACACACATGGAATGGTCCAGCCTCGCGGCGGGCAGCGGCGACTCGAACTGCAGCAGCGTCCACTGCTGCTGTTCTGTGGGGCAGGAGACAGAGTAGCAGCTTTAGTCAGACACGCTTAAAAACAGGGCAACGAGCAGCACTGCTACTCCTGGGCTGCTTTGCTACTACAGATCTTTAAAAAGATTACCAGACATAACCAATTTTGACAATCTTTTAATGTTATACTAGCGTATAACAATAYTATACTAGCGCAAAGAAACTTAAGATAAAGCTCAAGAACCACAGCGAGGCAGACTAGTATCTATCACTGCGCAGTTAAGAAAAGCCTCCCTACCGATGTGATACTTGTACGTAGTATCTAGCGCCCCGGTTGGATCTATCCCACCRAAAATGTACAGGTGGTCTTTGAACACAGTGGACGAGTGAGCTGCCCGTCCTCCTGGGACGTCGCCCGTGGCTGATATCTTAACCCACTTCATGTCATCTGGTGGAGAAAAACAACACGTAGCGATGGCCGTGCTTTACAAATGAAAAAAAAAATCCTATTTTTAAGTGTAAATAATACATTTCAGGGAAACTACCCCAACATTTGGATTTATTTTTAAAAAGAGCGCACTGTAGGGTTTTGCTTTCCAGAGTTCACACTACAAACACTGCTCTTTCTTTTGGAGAGAAATACCCAAACTCAGCTGCAGGCTCCTGGATAGTGCTCTGCAGGAGGAGTGTGCGGTTCTGTGCAAAGCCCAACAAGAAGTGACAATATAGACAGGCTTCTCCAGAGGAGTAGAAGGAGGTTTCCTTCCCATGAAGCAGCTTTAATTAAATTAACTCTATTTGCGTTAACGCTGGTGTTTCTTATATTGCACTGGAGGCTATCACACACTGCGGCGGTGAGGGAGCTTTCCTCCTGCCTGAGGAGGAACGGCTGAACCTGCACAGCTCTCTTCCCGCACACTTACCTGGGTARGAGAAGGAAAAGAAGAGTACCTCATCCCGCCGCCTCCTTCCTGAAGCACTTATCTACCGCTCTTAAGAACTCATCTTTTAGYCTCCTTGAAAGCAAAATACATCGTGCAGCAGCTATTGCTCTAAAGGAATCYGTAGCCATACTCACTTATGTCAATGCAGAACAGATCATTGTAAAAAATATCACCAGCTAGACCTCCATGTATGAAAAGTTTGGTCCCAACTGCAACCACCGCATGTCCATGCCGAGGAGAAGGGGGATCACCATGGACCTCTGGCTGGGACCAGGTCAAGGTGGCTAAAAGCGGGAGTACACGGGCGTTAGGAGAGCACTGGCAGTGCCCGGAGCGCTGAGGCCTCCCAGGAGGCGCTTCCAGCAGCTGCTCGGAGCGTCAGCACCGCGCTGTCCAGCGCAACGGGGCGTTCGGCAGGGCCCGGRTGCACGCGGGGAGGCTCAGCCCCAAGGCAACGGCTGCGTGTGCCGTGGAGCTGCGCCCGTGCGTGCACCCCCGCGTGCGGGCGGCCTGCGGCGGGGCGGGCACCTGTGTCGAAGACGTGGAGCTGCCGGTCGCGCACGGGCTCCGCGCCGCGCTCGCCGCCGCCGAACACGTAGAGGCGCTGGCCGAGCAGGGCCGAGGAGGTGTGGAAGGTGCGTGGGCGCGGCGGGGCGCCCGTCACGGCGGGGCAGCGCCACGCGCC
>NW_020455865.1:724233-726603 GCF_003342845.1 Nothoprocta perdicaria
GGCGCGGGGGACGCGGGCGCTCGGGCAGCGCCGCCACGGCCGGCCCGCGCAGCTCCCGGCTGCACCGGGCCCTGGGGAGGGCAGCGCTCGCTCTGCATTTTAACACGCCCCGTTCTCCGTCTGTGATTCTCTTTTTCGACTTGCAGGGCGACTTTGTCGATAGAGGTTACTACAGTCTTGAGACTTTCACTTACCTTCTTGCACTAAAAGCTAAGTGGCCCGATCGTATCACGCTGTTGCGAGGCAATCATGAAAGCAGGCAGATAACACAAGTGTATGGATTTTATGGTAAGTCCTTGTCCARATGTTTTCTGAGCTTTCTGGTTTTGCAAAGCTTAGAGATAATTGGGTCTTATTTTGCTTTTTAGCTAAATGAAACTAATGTAAATCTTGTAGTTAGGAAAATTTTAAACAGTTTCGCTATGTCTGTCTTAAATCTTCAGTGTAAACTTGTGTAGTGCAGACGTGGTGCTGGTCGAGCCAAGGGCCGGTTCCCGGGCCGCAGGGAGGCGGCGCTAAGTCGCGTTGCGTGAGATCCCGTTTCCTCTGCGTGGCTCGAGTGAAAACGTTACGTGTTTGGGAGTGCTCCCTGCCGGGCCCCCAGTAAGACACACGGCTTCTCGCTGAGCACCTACTGGTGCTTCTGGGAGGGCTTCTTATTGCACACCTGGCTTTGCAAGTTCTGCTATAAGTATTTGCCTCTGTTCCTGTTACCTGAATTTCTTACGATCCATTAAGTAAAAAAAAAAAAATCTGTTTAACAGATGAGTGCCAAACCAAATACGGAAATGCTAATGCTTGGAGATACTGTACCAAAGTCTTCGACATGCTCACAATAGCAGCTGTAAGTGGTGAACACTACATTTAAAAAATATAAGTAGATTGTCTAAACATGACCTCTTGAATCAGTGGCCTGTAATGGTCCCACTGGCAGTGTCCTGAGCTGGGTGACAGTGCTGGGAGTTTGACACCCGTCTCTTTTTCCTGCAGTTAATAGATGAGCAGATTCTGTGTGTGCACGGTGGCCTCTCTCCAGACATCAAGACACTCGATCAGATTCGAACCATTGAGCGTAATCAAGAAATCCCCCACAAAGGCGCCTTTTGTGACCTTGTGTGGTCCGATCCAGAAGATGTGGACACGTGGGCCATCAGTCCCCGAGGAGCGGGCTGGCTCTTCGGGGCCAAGGTGACCAATGAGGTAACGGTGCTTCGCGAGCGGCTCTGCCTAACGAGGTAAATTAAGGTGCTCGGCTGCAAGGTCAGTGTTTGCCCTGGAGCTGAACGGAGATGAGTGGCCTGTCGCGCAGCGCAGTGCGGTTGTGAGGAAGGTCTCTTGCTTTATTGGTGCTAGTAGGAACCAACTTGAAAAATGAGCTGTTTGAATGTTCAAAAAAACAAAAAATCTGCCAGGTGAGATGATACTGATGTTGCTTTTCAGAAGCGTAAGTACAACAAGATCTGTAAAGATCCCTTCCAACCTCAACCCTTTAAAGATCCCCTCAACCTCAACCCCCTCAACAATTTTACCAGGTTTTGTGCAGACATACATCCCTGAAGATTTAGGAGGGGAAGGGGGGAAAAAGACAGTTCCATTTTTCCTGGAGAAGCAGACCTCTCCAGCTGAGGACCTGTTGATGATGCTGTGAGCTAGCAGCATTGGGGAAGCTGGCCGCGKGGCGGGTGCCGTCCTTGGTGTTCAGTCTGTGCTGTGGGCAGGGCGCAGACGCGGCCACCTGGGTGACAGGACGGGCGGGTGGTGAGAGGCCGGTCCGCGCGCCGCACCGTCAGCCCCGGGGCCGTCCAGGGGCAGCAGAGCTCGTGGGAGGGCGGCGCCGCGGGACCGGGAGGCGGCCTGCGGGTGCGACCTGCAGCTCTGCACAGCCAATATTTACATGCTGCTTTATTTTCTCCTTCAACTTACAGTTTGTTCATATCAACAACTTAAAACTCATCTGCAGAGCACATCAGCTCGTGCACGAAGGCTACAAGTTCATGTTTGATGAGAAACTGGTGACGGTATGGTCTGCTCCAAATTACTGCTACCGCTGTGGAAATATCGCGTCGATCATGGTCTTCAAAGATGTAAACACGAGAGAACCAAAGCTGTTCCGGGCAGTGCCAGACTCAGAGCGCGTAATCCCGCCCCGGACGACCACGCCGTACTTCCTCTGAGCCCTCGCCCAGCGCGCCCGTGCCCCTCCCTCGTACCGTTCCCTGGCAATATAGTTTTTACTGAGCACTTTGCTGCCGAAACGCTGCCTGCGGCCTGTTCTCTGTGTGAATTATCTGATCGGGTTGTGCGGAGGGAGCCCCTGGTCCCCCGCACCGTTTGCGGCCGCGCGGCGGGGCCTGCACCGGGCCTGTGCCG
>NW_020455865.1:727090-746128 GCF_003342845.1 Nothoprocta perdicaria
CCGCTCCGCTCCGCACGGCGGGGGCGGCTCCTCGGCCCGGCCCGGCCCGGCCCGCGCGGAGCCCTCGCCCAGGAAGGCGCCGGGGTCCCGGTGTCCCTCGGGGCCCTGCCGGCCGCTTCCACACGAGGCAGTGCCGCCAGCGCTCTCCTTAGCCCTGGMAACGCGTTCCAGAGAGGGGCTGCTCTTCAGGCGGGCGCACCCGCTCCGCAGGCTGCTCCTCGCGCCCAGGCGAGCACAGGGCGCTGCCGCCCCGGCCTGCAGCGCGCCCCGCTGCGGCCCCGGCTCCCCAGCCCTGCGCTTCATTTTCCTTCTTGTCCTGCAGGAGAAGGCCCAGGGAATCGTGCTGAAAGTCCTCACGTCTTTCAGGAGCAGCGAAATAGAACAGGCCGTGAGCATCCTTGACAGGAACGACAGCGACTTGTTAATGAAGTACATTTATAAAGGCTTTGAGCAGCCAACAGAAAACAGCAGTGCAATTCTGCTGCAGTGGCACGAGAAGGTAAGCGCCCCGCGGCGCCGCGCGCTCCGGCTCCGCTCCTGCCGGCGCGGACAGGGCYTCTGTGCTCGAGGCACCCGCTGCGGCGGCTCCTTCCCTGCTCACCTTGCAGCACTGAAGCCGTTACGCCCTCATCTTCCAAGCTCGCTCCCAGCCCGCGGCAGGGTGAGCGCCGAGGCCTCCCCGGGCGCGCAGACCAGGCTGAGCCCCGGAGCTGGCAGAGCCTCCTCCTCGTCCTCAGCGCGTTGGGCGGGCTGCTAAGTGCCCTTAGCAGCAGATGTCCCAGCTGAGCAGCAGGGTAGCAACACCGTTGGGTTTGCACAACAAAGGCCCCCCGGACCAGGGCAGCAGGGTGATGCGCTTTGTGCAGCAGCTCTTGCACGTTGCCGTTCTCTTTTCCTGCAGCGAGGCTGCCGGCCAGCTGTGCTGCCTCCTGCCAGGTGACGGTGGTGAGAAGCGGCTGAGCTCTGCCCCTACGTGGGCTTTCAGAGCAGCACAGGCAGGCGCTTTGTCACTGCAAAGCTGCTCGTTCAGCTACGGCAAGACGGAAACTGTGTTTCTAGAGCAGTGACTCTAGCTGTGAGGAGTTGCCTCTTGCTTTGCAGAATGTTTAGCAGGGGAGGAGAAAATACATCCTCAGGACAGCAAGGAACAGGTTTCCATTGGACTGCTCTTGCTTGTTTCTCATGGAGACACTTTTGGTGTATTGCAGAGGACCAGCCCAGTTATAAAATCACTCCCTGTTCTGCCCTGACTGGAAGGAGTTAGCGCTCAGAGCCCATGGGCACACACAGAGCGTCCCCCCCCACCGGGGGCTTTGGAAGGAACGGGGCAGGGGTGAAGCAGGGTGGCTGCTGTTCGGAAACGCGGCCTTCCTGGTGCTGTGGAAGGCGACCTGCTCAGCCTGCTCGGGGGCAGCGCCCGCCCTGCAGCAACGCTCTGGCTTTGCCACGGCCTGGCTAGTGCCGCCTTGGCAGAGGCTCCCAACGCAGGGCCCTTCGCACCGTGCACGTTCAAGGCGGGACGGGGGGCAAACGCTTCTCACGAGCACGTGAGGAGGTTGGAACAAGAAAGGAGTTCCGTTCACTGGTCCCAAGCAGCCTTGGTAACTCTCCTCCCGAGTCATCTAGAGAACATGCAGCAGGAAGGAATTGCTGTGTGAACGCAGGGCCTGTTACCACAGAAAGCTAAAGGCAGCAGCATGCAGGGTGCCGCAGGTCGTTCACTGTATTTCCAGTTCTGTTGCTAGTGATCAACATAAAAATGCTCTGTGGTCTTGGCTTGGTGTAAGTGAACTGATACCTACATCATGCTTTGTGTGATGGAGCGGCTGTACCAAGAGAGCAACTGACGTCTCACAGGCTGTCTTACCAGGGAAACGTGACACCACAAGATCCACTTGGTTTAGCGCCTGTTTAAAATGACTTAAACATCAGCATGCACTAGAGAAAATAATAGTTTTTTCCTAACAAACTCTTTTCAAAACATGACAGCAAAAAAAGTGTAAAATGAGAAGAAAAGCCCAAGATGCCTATGTACAACAAAAAATGTTTTTACACAAGAACTGTGAATGTCTCTGTTACTACCCCCAAACTGTTTGTTCTTCTAAGATGCCTTTGCCGTGACTGTATCTAACACCCATCTCCTTTTCCCATCCTCACAGGCATTAGCAGTAGGCGGCCCAGGTTCCATAGTAAGAGTTCTTACGTCAAGAAAGACTGTTTAAAATGCTATTAACTTGAACCAAGATGACGATCAGTTTTGGACCTAGAAGGAGGAATTAGCTGGAGTGACACTGGTCCATCAGTAGCGAGATTGCTGTCTGCTGAAATAGTGTGGAGACCTCTTCTTGGACTGCTTTTAGCTGCAAAGGTGGGGAAGAGGACACGTCATTCCTGTATGCACTCCGATAATCATTACAGCAACCAAGACATTTATCCTGATCCCCTCTTCTTTAAAAGGCAGAGAAAAGGTGAATTCCTGCCAGCTATTACTGTAGGTGAAGAGGTTCTTTCAGATGCTGCTTTATCAAAGTGCGGTGATACAAGATCTTGTGTGTACTGCTTATTTAAGAGGTAGCCGTGTCTTTGGCCGATGCAAGATTGGGGCTGTGTAAAGTGGGGAGAAGTGTTGAGGACAAGGATACTGTGCATATGGTCAAAGTAGCTGGATGGTGGGGCTGGTTTCATGTAAAGTGCCTGCTGCATTAATAAAATTCTTGGATCACCTGAGTTAAGTAGTTTATTTTTAGCTAAACCTTAAGTCTACTGTTGATTCAAAAGCAAACCAGCACTAAACCACTTCTAAGTTAAGAGCCCACCTCTGCTTGAGTGCTCTTCAGCTCCTTATAGGAGTCATCCTCGAATGTAAATACACTGGCTCTAGGAAATGAATCAAGTGTTACTGCTCACTGCACCTTAGAAGTCTTTGATATAGTGCAGAATTAGTCATGATTTGATTTTATGCTCTTGTCCATGCTAGGAAGTCAAGAAGATAGTTCAAAACTTACTAACCTATTTATGTACTAGTTTATCCTCATCTCTGAAGGACTAGTTGGCAGCATAGTAAGCAGCTTCCCTTGAGGGAGCGCAGGGGCGCCCTCCTTGATCTGTCCAGAGAGAGGAACACAAGTACCCAAGTCCTCCTTGTTTGCAGCTCAGGTTACAGCACCTAGGCGAGAGTCTTCAGTTTCCGCTGGATCCCTCGGGAGACTCCGTTTGCACCGCGCAGATGGAGCCTGACAGGGCAGCTGCTGGAAGAGACTGGGCCTCGCGCCACAGGCCCGTGTTCTCCGAGCGGAGCACCTCGCAAGGGAGGCTGCTCTACACTCCCGCCTTGTTCTGATCAGCTGCTAAAACTGCAGGAACAACAACCGGGCCAGAGGTGCCTTGAGTAATTCCTGGCCTAATCCCCTAGAGAAATGGAGCCTTAATTAGCTGGCTGACACACCCATTCTTACCCAGACAGGAAGATGGGTTTTGTTTCATTCCTTAAAATTCTCTCCATTTAAATTAGCTATAACATCCCCGTGGAGATAACCAGAACTATAAAAGAGAAAGAAATCAAGATTAGCATTTTAATCAAAAATGTATTGCACCACAAATTTCATAGTGTTTCATAATACAATCCATATTTACAGCATAGAGGAAAGAAATCCAATGGCCATAGAAAGGATTATGTATATCATCGTTTTTTTACAAGGAAAAAGTGCATTAGCGTTTTAGTATATGCATACACACCATTCTTGCTCTGATAAAGAAAATTCAACACTTACTTAACTAATTTATTGTAAGTTGATCCTGTAAGAACTTTGGGCTCTTACTTTGAAATTGTGTTAGTATATAAATATTCTGAGATTTATGTGTTATTGTTTCTTCTAGGTCCTCTCTACTGCTTTCTTTACTGTTCAGCAGTAACCTTTCAAGCCAGGATCAACTTAAACCGATTAGTCACTGAGCAGCATCAGCAAGAGCGGATGAAACCCCATCCCTTGGTCTCGGGCCCCACAGAGGTAGGGCAGGGCCAAGGGGCCGTTCCAAAGAAAAAGACCATGGGGCACAAAGTCTGGGCCCTTCCCAGAACCCATGGGTTATCCTGCCCTGCTTGGTTTCAGTATAGGAGCACTTCATGCAAATGATTGTCTGGTTTCACGTTAAATCAGGGTTCCCATACCTTCCCTATCCTATGCAATTAAGTGCTGTGAATCAAGTTTCTAGAGACTGTTTGACAAGCTTCAGTATACTGAAAACTCCTGTCATCTTTTTTTCCTTCAATTTATAAATAAATATAGCCTGGTTACAAACTGAGGAGTGTCACTTCTGTCACAGCAAGGGTAAGAGCATTCTGAGCACCTGTGCCTGGCTGCTTAACAGACTGTGGTGAGGGGAGCTGAGAGGTGCCGTGCAGGAGGCCCCGCTGCCCCTAGACACTGCATCTCTGTCACCAGCAGGGTCCCTCAGACCTCCGGCAGCAAAGCTACGTTAAAACCACAAACAGGGACTGTATCTCCACTGGAGCACAGGCTGACTTAGGGATATTTCATAAAAATGTTTCCAGAGTGTTACTAGAACTGGATGTCATGCATTGCTTTTTTCTGTGTGGGGGGTTTTTTTTGAAAATATATCCCATTTTTAAGAAGTCAGAGTGACTGCTGCTTCCCATTTTCATCTGTTTCTATGGTTAGTTGCTAAGGGCAAAATTCTGCTCACAGTCCTTCAGGCCAGTCCCAGCTTGGTCCCCTTTTCCTAAGGTAGAAAAAAGCAGGCTACTAGAGCCAAGATCCATGGAATATCAGTTCAATTTTGCTCTCAGGAAAACCAGCCAAACAAGAACTCCTAGGTAGTGTTCCTTTTACCCTGTAGTTTGGACACAGTTATTAGTCCTATTAGTCTACTACATGTCCCTAACAACTCTTCGAAGCATCAGTATCTGAGGTACATAAAACCACAACTAGAGAGGCAGATGCTGGTCACGAAAATCTGTTGCTAGCAAACTTGCACAGGAAAAAAAAAGTGTTTAGTACCAATATTYTCCACCTTTGTTACTATTTTTTTTTAAATAAAAGGTATTTTCAGTGTGCATTTACAATGTGGAATTCAGCTTTAAAAATTTAAAACGGTTTACTATCCCCTCTTCCCCCTGTTAACAACCTATGATACAGGCTAGTAGATTAAGTTTTAAAGGCGACTGAGTATTAGGTACTATAATTAAGACCATTTTAAATATTATTTTTCTTTAAGAAAAGTAAAATCAGACAACTCTAAAGTTGTGCTCTCAAATTAAATAATCATCATCAACATGCAGCCTTCAGGACTGCAGGCCAGGATATATGCACCTTAAATTACACAGTGATATGAAAAAAAGAAAATCAAACTACTAGTTATGTCAGTATAACAAGGCAAGGCAGATTTTTTTTCCCTTTTTTTTTTTCCCTCTTTTTTTTTTTTTCCTTTTTGGTTAAAGCTCCTGCTCCTTTCTTTGAAAGGCTTTTCAAACTGTCAGAAACTGAATACAGTCCTGCCCACATTCTTTTCATTGCTTACTTTTCACAGCGAGACAAGGAAGCTTTACTGTACCTAGAGTTACTCAACTCTGGCATTTCATAACAGGAGTTGGAATCACCATCATAACAGATGCAAGTGTTAGAAGCTTGAACTGCCAGCACCAGTGTTAGTGAGGTCAACATTACCCTTTGGTGCCAAGAAACAAACCGAAGAGCACAAGGAGCTGACTTCATTATGAGACCATCGAGACGACAGTCCCTGGATCCAACCCAGGAGAGGTGTTTCAGTCTGTGGTGAAAATTCTCCTTGCACAGTATTACTTTTGTAAACAGTATCAAAGTTCTTGTACAAAATACTGCAATGACAGTGATTAAGACACACCTGAATTAGGGTGTTGAGTGTTCTTTTCACAGAAAATAAGTGGCTAGATGCTGACTGCCAGTTTTCAGGTTCCCTTAAGACCATGGTGTCCTTGGGCTCGAGATAGATGGCCGGATACTGCCTCTAGGAGATGGCTTTGATCCAAACCACGACATCTAGGATGGGAAATCACAATATACATTAGGCTAGTTTCCCACTTTTAGAGCAGCTGAAGATTTGAAGAATGATGTAGTACACATGTATCTCCCCATCACGTGATGGAAGCAACTATTTCTAAAACACATAACACTGCATAATGTAGACTAAAAAGACTGAAGAACTGAACACAGTTTCATACAAATGTGGAACAGCATCCTGCTTCTGTAAGTGAAGAATACTGAAGACTATAACATTTATAATATTCCTTCAACATAATTGGTCAACATAATTTAATCGAAGTACCCATAGCCAATTTAATAGGAGAGTATCCTGAGYRAGATGGCAAAGAATTTCCCTCTCTTTCACTCACTGTATACTGAACACGTTTAACTTACTGAGCTGAAGCAGCACTCACTGATAAACACACACCAACAACCACCTATACAGGGGCATGTGAAAGATCTTGTTTTATGCAACGGAAAAGTAGAAACATATCACATGTCTTAAGGCCAATATCAAATTACAGAACCAAGAATCTAGTGTCTTACTCTTAAACACAGACTGTCCTGAAAAGAGCTTCCAGCTACACACTCGGACTTCAGTCCACTAGGCAACACTGTGCTGCTTTTCTGAAGAACTGGAAAATTAAACTACCCTCTATTTACCTCACTGAAATAGACAATTTCCAACATGCATACATGTGACCAGGGCACACTTAAACACCAAATGGTATCGTGGTTAAAGTTTGAGGGGGAAAAAACAAAAAACACCTTTATACAATTTCCCAGCATCTTAGAACTTTTGTTCCTTTTCCTCTGAGTTTTACAAGTAGAACAGAATCCTTACCTTGTATTCCAAGGTTTCTTTAAGCATATTTTCTTCCTCTTGTGAAAAATTTAGTAACACAGAGACAGCTTTAATTAGATGGAATGCCTGAAAGAAACCAYGGTAGTTAGTTGGTTAAGATGCTCTTGCTCTGTATACTCTAGGTTATAGTGCAGTACAGATTTTCTGTAGTTTCAGTCACAGGCTTTTTAGTCACAACTATAAAACACAGCTGTTTTGTTTCACTTCCCTGAAATCAACTTCTTCCTAATGGCAGAAATCAAACAGAAGTGCCCTACTTAGAACGTGTTATAACTACATTTAATTACATGTATCTGCTGGGTAGTAGGTGGCAGCTTCTAGAGGAAGGCAGCCTAGGAAGAGCAGTTAGCATAGCATACATCTTTACCTCCGATTCCCGGCAGGACATGAATTTTAGTACAACATGTTTAAGGTATTCAAAGTTTATCTCCCTTGAGTCATTTAAATCAGAGTTGTTTGTGACAGTCACAGAAGCATTAGGCACTTCAGAATTTGTTTTTTCACGTACTTCAGGTCCCTCACCGTCAGGCTTTATTTTCTAAGAAAAGAAAGAAAGAAAGGGGAAAAAAAAGAATCACACACACAGAAGTATATTGTAGTCTGTGTCAGTTTATCACTGGAAGAGACATCTAATACAAAGGGCCTGTATCCACACAGCTGGTATCAAGAGGAGCAATTCTCATCTATCATGGAATCAATGAAGTGTCTTCTCCTCTTCTCTAGCCTCCAAGGCAGAAGCTAGTTGCCCAAACCAGCATGGAACTTGGTCTAGGATAGAAACTGTCACGTGACAATTCACCCAAACCTGCTCTATGCTCTTTAAATGGGGGCTTTCAGGAATACAATTCTCAAGCTCAGAAAAAAAAAATCATATCAAAATATTTTAAAAGATTTTTTGTTAAGATAGTAGGTTTTTTTTCTCCTTGGAGAGAGATTAAGGAAGAATTTGCCTCAGGACAGACATCACTCCCATGGTAAAACTCAGCTGAGTAGCAGTTAAGTACCATCCATCACCAGTTCTTCTCTCYGTGATTTTTAAATACTCAGTGCTACCAAACACAGGTCTTCTCTGCCTATCGATTCCCCAGCTGCAAAACTGGTAATCAGAGCAACAGTTTTACGACTGTTTCATTCTGTGTTGCATGAACTGGTGATGATGGATACCATCCATTCAATGAATCATTCCAGATCCTTTGATATTTCTTTTCCTATAGTAAAGATTCAAAGATGCTTGCAAACATAAGGAAACTGCAAACACGCCAGGTGAAAAAATTACACTCTAGCTAGCAGTCAGGCTTTCCAAATTACTAGTACAAGTAACAGCGTCAGTAACTGCCACCTGAAGAGACTAAAAAGCGTACACCTTACCAACTCCTTCTGGAGTGTTTTTTTGAGTTCTGTCATTCTCTGTTGTAGCTGCTTTATCATCTGTAAGGAGAACAAACACAGTGTTGTATTTTGGCATCTTGTTTAGACCTATCTTTCTGAGGCTGCAGCCTGGGTAGCACCAATTAGCAGGCTTCCTAATTACAATAGAAAAGACTAATAGCCATTTCTGTTATTTCAGTTTACCTTGTTTTTCTCAGTGATTTGCTGTTCTAGCTCTCGGTTATCTTTTTGAAGCTGGATAATGTCTACAGCTGCCACCTCTCCATTTTGTTCCATCACAGAGTTTTCTGGAGGATGTAAATGTTTATTATTCAAGGCTCTTGCTGATTCCTCTAATTGTGAAGCCTACAAAAACAAGAGAGTGAATTGCAGAGGTATCATGGCATTTGCAGACCATGAACACTCCCCAGTGGGAAAGCTTTGCTGCTTGTTTATTTATTAAAAGAACGCAATAGTGCCAATCTTGCTGGCTACAGCAGTATCTCACTGGCCTGCTTGGTGCTTTTCAGTCTCTATCTCATTAGTTTCRTAAGAAAATAGACAATTGCAAGCCCATGTCATCAGACATGATAGAACTGGAATCTCTTACAGCATTACTTTTTCCTAAAAGTCTGAACAGAGTAGATTTGCAGCTTCACTCACATTTCTCTCGTGTTCTCTGGCCAGCAGGCACTCCTGTATCTGCAATTTCAATCCATCGATTTCCTTTCTTGCTGTTTCTTCTTTCTCTGCTGCCTGGTTGTTCCTTGCTTCTATATCAGATTGCAACTGATGCATTTGCAGCAAGACAGCTTCATGGTCTGAGAAAGGAAAGGCTTGCTTAGTTATCAGTCTATGACTCAAAAAGGAGAGGCTAATTATTCTTCATAAATGAAGCAAGTTATGGTGACAGTAAATCCCAGACTCTTCACATTGCTCTGTCATGAAAAAAAAGAGACAATGGAGTGGTGAATTCATTTGATCTAACCTTGACTGAGTTGGTTTAGTTCTTCCTTCTTGTTTAGGAGCATGTCAGATTTTTCATGGATCAGCTGGTCCTTTTCCTTTACTACAGAAGTCAGATGTGAAACCTTGAAAGCAGTCAAACAAACAAACAAACAGGAGCCGTTAACAGGATAAAATTGGAACAGACCACAGAAGGATTTCAGTGTATGTCAGAGCTTCAGATTTATCTACTTTTTTTTGGAGGAACGGGAGAAGAATTCTCCTATCATAGCTAAGGCAGTGAGGCTGCCTGGGCTCTGTGCCAGGAACACACCTTGAAGTGGTCTGTGCGGCGCTRGCGCTAGATATGAAAACGCAGAAAACTCTGACCTATTTAGAGGCTCTCACAAGATATTACCTCCACAGTGCTGGCCTCATTAAAGGACAGGGATATCGACGTGCTGCCACTGCCGAGCACTGCTTCTGGTGAGCTCTGAGCCACTGCTGCCCACTGCCCGCAAGCGGCGGTGGCAGCTGCGAGAGCCACGGGGCAAAGCTGCATCACTCACGTTCTGCGGCCAGGGCAGCCAGCGCAGATCTCCAGCAGCTCCCGGCAAATAAAGAAACCAGAATATGGGACTGAATGTACCAACATTTGCTCAGTTGAGAGCAATAAGCTCAGTCTGAGCTTATCTGCTCATCTGATATCACCTGGTCTTCCTTCAAATGGTTTAAATCCAATTGTTACAACTTGCTGTAGTTCTTGAGCCTACAGCTTAGGAATTTCCCTAACTCTGCAGCTGGCAGCATTCTACATGCTCCCCCTGGGATAAATCACAGAAGCTGGTTACATTCTTGTGTAGACCCTTACAGAGCCACCCTTAACTGCTGCTGTCTTGAATGCTGAAAATAYAATTTTTATTCATGGGAGTATCATGGTAATTAATTCCAAATCTAGTCTCATCTGTGCAAGATTAAGACACCCTAACATATTTTACATCATGTCAATATTAACTAACCTGCTGTTGCAATTCTTCTTTTTGTTTTCGTGTTTCTTCTAATGCTTTGGCAATTTCAACACTGACAGTCTCTCTGCTGCTTAATTCCTTCTGCAAATCAAACATAATTCAGAGCTCACTTAAGAAAACTAAAATCCATGGTCTCTCATCTTTAAGACCGAAATCGTTATCAAGCAGAATACACAGGTTTACTAACACATCGTGATTTAAGCTTCCAAATGAGACTTAGTACTAAGCTTTTACCAATGTTAATTTGAAGTTCACAGTCAGCTAATATTGCTTAAAACTTGACATAAACCTAAGCTGTTATATTCAAGCTGGACAACTGCTAAAATAATTACTTTTCATTTCTCTATTATTCAAGCTATTATGATACATCTCGCTCTTGAAGGAGCTGTTTCTCAGTGGTAGGCAACGAAACCCTAATATTAATTTTAGAAAAATCAGTATTCCATTTAAGCAGTAATCCTTTAATTTATTTATGCAATCTGCACATGTAAAAGTAGCACAGAAATTGTACAGAAGCAGCTAAACACAACCAACACTTCAAAAAAAAAAATCTCCTTTTAACTTAAAGTCCTTATCACAAAGTGTCTCCTTCCTAAAACTGACCTTTAGATCCATTTACATTACAGTTGTATTTGCAGAACTTTCAGCAGTCTAAAATTATATTTAAAAAAGTATATATATGGAGTGTGAAATGATTGGAATGTGATGAACTCTTATTCTGTTCTCATTGCTGCTAATAGGATTCAAAAGATCTTCATGCCTGACCATATGAAAATATATATTTTCGGTCTAATTTCGGTAGATCCAAGCACTCTATTTTAAGAAAGGACCAGCTATTTGTAACGATCCTTGAATGCAAATCAAGTGTCACAGAAGATTTATGTACAACCTAAGTACAACCTGAATCTAACACAATTTTAAGTACTGAGAATAGAATACACTTTGTCATTACCCGTTTCTCAAACCAAGCCCCAAATTTAACCAGTCACTAGCCAATCAAGCTCTTACCTTTAATCTATCCAGTTCCAACTCTTGACTTTTTAAAGAACATTCATATCCTTCTCTAGTTTTATTAAGAACTTCATTTTCCTTTTCTAACTGGCTCTGCAAAATAAAGTTGGCTTAAGTTGGATTTAATTTCTAAGCACAAGTATTATTATGCTTTCCTTAAACAATGAACACATCCAGTGAGTTGCTTTGTTCATATTCAGTGTCTCAAAGTATTAGATATTTTGTTATGTTAGTAGCTCTAAGCRCAGTAGATCTACAACTTATTTCAAAATCACTTACTTCATGAAGACTCAAATGCCCCACTGAACACCGTCAGTACTTACCAGCCTGTGCTGAGTGGCTGTTTTATCAGCTTCCCAAGCTGTTTTAAGAGTAGTTATTTGAGACTCCAGCCCAGAAATTTTCTCTTCATATTGATGTTTCACATTTAAAATCTGTTGCTGCATTTTACTTCTTTCATTCTCTAGATCATTTTGCTGATGGAAAATAAACAACACCAAGTTAATAAGACAGTATTTTTAAKCTCTGATGCAAACTGGACACCACTTCACATTACACACATCCAAACTGAAATAACACGGTATTTCTGTGGCAGCAGTGTTATGTATTCAAATACAGACATTGGAGTAGGAGACATGCAGCAAGAAAACATAGGGAATTGAGCGTCATCGGAGAAGCTGAACAATCTGGTACTGGTCAGTGAAACACCATGCAGAGAACTCACCAACATCTGGATCCGCAGATCCTGCTCACCAGCTTCTTCCTTGCTCTTCTTTAATGCTTCTGTTGTAATCTGCAGATTTTGCTCCAGTTCTTTTTTCTAAAATAAAATCATATACCAACTTCCKTATCTGCGGGCATCTACGCGCGCATGCAGAACATAGTATGACTCCTTGAAACTACATAATTAGGCAGCCCTCCTGAATTGACAAATGCATCTTTTTCCAAAAACTCCATAAATTCTCTCTCCTCCCCTAAACAATGCCTGTATTTCAGCTATAGGGAAAGCAGAAATGAAATCCATAACTTCATAATCAGTATCACTTCTCCATTCCTTAAGGAGAGATCAGCACCATAGACAATGTTGGACTTTACTTTCAAGAATAAATACGCCACGTAGGCTCACCTTTTGGTTGAGAGCMAAAGAGTAGTGAGGGAAGGAGGTACAACACATAAAGCTGAAAACAATAGCAATTTGTAGTAAATTGATAGATACATACTTGTGTTTCCAGTAGGTTCACAGTCTCAGCATGATGAGTTCTGTCTGYTAGTAAGTGCTGCCTGGATTCATCCAGTTTCTGCTCAAGAGTAGTTTTCTGCAGATTGTATTGGAGAGAAGAATGTGATCTTGGACAAAGATTATTTTACTTTAAAGCCAAGTTTATGTACAGCACCAACATCAGGTTGGCAGACCTCACAGGAAGCCAACCCAGGAAAGGGCTCAGCTCCCCAACAACTGGCTAAGGAAATATTGCTCCAAGCTGACTCTAAACAGGAGCATCATGTTGGAGAAAGAGAACTGAGAAAGACTACTGGCAAAAAAACATTCCTTCAGCTTGCAGCTGCTTCTCTAGATTTCTGAAGGCCCAAGCTTTGAATATRGAGCATTGTTTGTATACTTCCATGCAAAAATTGTTCCCCTTCCCCTCCTCATGCTTTGCAAGTTATGTTAGCAGAAAATCAACAAGGAAAACCTTTACAAACATTAACCAATAAAACTTTCACGTTGTTCTACCTCCCATGAGCAAATCCGTGGAAAAAGCTGTTCTTCCCTTTCTAAACAGGAAAATACAGTGAAGGATCTAAATACCAGATGCAGAAAGACCAATGCAGGCACCTGTGCAATAGGTACATATAAGGGCTCAACATAGTGGCCTACACAGTTCTGCCTCACAGGCAGCAGGACAAGAGACGCTGCAGGGTAAATGTGCACGTGTTACCTCATCACACACTCCTTCCGTGGGTAATAAGCAACTCATGTTCTATAAGTTCTCCTTAAGAYTGCACTGTTAAGTAGTCTATTAAAGTAAAATTACCTCCTTGAGAAGTTCCTGCATGTGTTCATCCCCCGAAAGATTTCTTTCTAACTTATTTTCCAAAGAAGAAACTTTTTCCTGAAGCTGTTTAATAAGTTTGTTTTTCTCATCATATTCAAGAGTCATCTGTTGGAACAAGAAATCACATGATCTTTGTAGACAAGCTTTTATCTAATCCATTTTGGTTCAAGTTGAAAAAGTGTCATTAGAAAAGTCCTACCTGAAAAGACAATATAATTCTGAAATACTTTATATATTAGATGTTTTACTTCAAACCCTCTGTACAGTACTCAAATACACACCCTTGTATGAGTCAATACCAGATGCACCTGAAAACACTTATTCTGCCTAATATATMAAGAACTTATTAAACCCTTAGTTCTCTCAGCTTCAAATAAAGAGTGAGGTATGAGCACATCTTCAATATATTTGTATTTTTACTTTGACCAAGTTCTCTAGAAAACCACTGATACATTCACAGACATGGCTCTGGAAACTAAAACTAGATCAAATGAAGTCTTTCAGATCATGTAATCTAAATAGTGAAGTACCTTTTGCTTGCATTGCTCATATTCCACCTTCAGAGATTCATGCTCCACCTGCAGCATTTCCAGTCTCTTCTCACAACCAGAACCAGCAACTCGAGCCTAAAAATTTAGAAAAATTACTTGCTTTGAAGCTCAGATTTCCAAAACCATATARTTAATATCTAATCCTACTTCTGTGGACAGGGAGGTCTTTGAATCAAACCCCATTTATCTCAAACTTACATTTTG
This sequence comes from Nothoprocta perdicaria, assembly GCF_003342845.1. Taxonomy (NCBI): domain Eukaryota; kingdom Metazoa; phylum Chordata; class Aves; order Tinamiformes; family Tinamidae; genus Nothoprocta; species Nothoprocta perdicaria. The sequence goes on from NW_020455865.1 coordinate 741,140, forward strand.
CAAGTCTACAGAGAGCTGCTGAATGACAGTTTGTAGCTCCTGTTCTCTTAACTCCAGAGCAGTGATCTTATTTTCTGCATTTATCTCAGCTGTCATTAGTTCATCTCTTCACAGAGAAAGAATAAAAAAAATAAAAATAACATAGTGTGCCAGAAAAATAATCTTTAAAGATGATTTTGCTTCTTATGAAAACAGACCAAACAACATCAGAAGGACTTTTTTGGCCTGTAAACAGCCACTGTCTTGATTATACATTTTACCCAAAAAGGGTTAAGCATTAGGTACTACAGAACTCCAAACTACRAAAAAAAAATCATTATCATAAGCTTATAAAATCCTAAACAGTTATTACTTCAATTAGCTTGAATAAATAMATATGTGGTATGTACTSCCACATGATAAAAATGATTATASAGCTTACTGCATATATAAACTGCATATATAAAAAGGACACRAATTGGAAAATAAGTAAAACTACATAGGGAATAAATACACTGCTCCTCACAACCCATCACATTCATACCTCTGTGCCTCTAGCTCCAGGAACTGTTGCTGCAGCTCTTGAAGATCTTTTCTTAGGCCTGATGACTCCTTGTTTGTATCCTGAAGCAGCTCTTTAGTATAAGTTAGTTCTCGAGYGCATGCCTCTAGTTCCTGCTCCGCTTTGTTCAGAGATTCTTCCTTTTTCAAAAGCTGAATATTAGAACATTATCTTTGACAATACAGATGACCCAGTAATAGTGATAAGGAATTCTCATTTAGATTTATTTCCTTTATTAAGTTATAAGCTTTAGCTAAATGAAGTATCTCCTAAAAATTGCAGTGTTGAAATAGTCTATGCAACACCGTGTGTGTTCATACTGGTAGGATATCAATGCTGAGCATGTCTGCACTTAAATATCAAGGCTGAAGCCCGTTGCAAGGCTGCAATGGTACTACTAACTAGATATATTAAGAGATATTTTTAAAGTCTTTTTTTTTTTTTTTAAATAATCTTACCATATGTTTAACTTTGGCCATCTCCTGCTGCTGAAAGCCTTCCAGTTCATCAATTTCATCCCTCTTCTGAAAAAGGTTTAAACTCTGCTTGCTTATTTCTTGCAACTGTCTCTCAAGTATTCTTTTTTCCTGATTTAAAAAAAACAAAATGACAATAGCAAGATRCTTAATGTCTTCAAAATCGAAAATATTTTAAAGAGATTGAGCTAAAAAGCTGCAAAAACAGCAGCAAGACTGAGTTCATTTTCTTAAACAAATAAATAAACAAACAAAATAGGTTTGCTTCTGTTAGGAAATAGGTATCTTACTGCCAAGACCYCAGAATACGGCACCACCTCTTTCTGCATTCCAGATGCCCCTCTACAAGACAGTAAACTACTCTTCCCTCTTCTGGTATCACAACATCTTTCTCACTGCAACCCATCATTCTTGACTTCCCCACTCAAAACTAATTCCAGGAGCACCTTCTGAAGTCACAGGGCTGACAATGAAAGCTCTTTGGCTTCAGTCATTGAACAAAGCTCAAATAACTAAAAGGGCTGAATAGAGGTGAGTTCCAGTAAGTATACTGATCAGTGTTTAAAAATACAAAAATTGGAGCTTAATTACCTTTTCAATTTGACCCATTTTTTCCATCCACTCCTGATAGAGAAAGAAAAAGTATAAGAAAAATATCAAAATCCATCTAAAGATTTTAAAGACTGTAGTTATGATAAAAAAAAAAAAAGAAAATTGTACTGTTAACAGAAATGTTAAACTACAGTAATGATTAAAAAGGAACGACTAAAATAAAAATAAAAGGATTTAAATACAGAAAAGCTGAGGAATCATTTATATTACTTGAATGCGTAAGCTCTATGCAAGTAAAATAAAAATGACAACTGTTCTCCTGCAAAGGAATCTTACCAAATACAAAGGTGAGCTTAACTTGACATTAGAGTCTTCCGAAGGCTTTTTAAAATCATGAAGAACAATCAGACTAATGTTAAGCCCTACAACATTTTTATATGATTTTCCTTTGACTTCAGCAAAGCGAGCAGGGCAACTACACCAAAATCAAGCACTCCAGAGCTGATAAAAAGTCCAGTTGCTCAAGCTGAAATTATTACCTGGTCTTTTTTTTCTAAGGCCAAAGCCATTCCCTCAGCCATCTTGGCTCGGTTGGCTTGGTGAGCTTCATTCTGCTCCTGAAACTTCCTCATGGAGGCTGCCAAAAAGAATCACCAGCTTTATTACAAACTCATCTTTTCAATCACTTCTCAATTCCTTGTATGTTATTTATAACTTTAAAGAGCTTCTTATCCAAGTAATTAGCCTCACTGTGGCTCTCTAGCACTGTTCCTGTGCCATTTTTTAATATCACACTGCACATTTGCTTGCCAGAAAAAAGAYATGAGTACCATTCATTACCAGACTGTAATAATGCTAAAGGTTTTTAAAGAAAAAAAAAAAAAAAATCTATCCCCCAACTTAACCACAAACTTGCCTAGAGGTACACAGTTTGAAAGAAAACTGTCTAAAAAAAAAAAATCTGTATCAACTCATTTCTTTCCATCTGCACTTAAATTATAACAATTTTCAACTCAATAAAATATATTAACAAAAAAAAGTACATACAATCCTGATGCTTTTCTAATGCATTTTCAAGCTTCTCTTTTATCTTCTGCAAGTTTCGGATCTGATCAGCATAATCTTGTGTGAGGAGGGAGAGGCACAGACCAGGAATGGACAGACATTGGGGAAGGACATAAGAAAAAAAAAAAAGAAAAAAAAAGAAAACAGATGAGTGGGAAACAACAATGATTTTCTTAACCAGAAAATCATTTCTGTTGAGAAAAACTTAGATGACTGTAAGAATGAAGACAAGCAAGTCCTGCCTATGCTGTCCATAGGGAATATGGTTGGCACAAACAGAAGGACCTGACTTAGGYGGGCTAGTTACACAAAGAAAGGCAGTAGACCTGGTAACAGACAACAGAAACTATTCCCACATTTTACTTCATTCAAGAAGAGCAACCTAATTTTAATTCTGTTTAGAGAATGTCTCTGTTAGGAGTGAGTGAGAAGGGAATTCAGAGAAGCTTGTACTTCTGCTCCATAACACACTTCAACCCAGACTCRGATCCGCTCCACGCAACAGGGATGGAAAGCAGTGTCGGAACAGAGTCCTTACTAGACTTCTGCAGGACTAGGTATGATTACTGAAAGAAAAAACTGTTACCACATTGTTTTATRCAAAATCCTTTGCTTTTTCTTCATTTGGGAGTTTATCTTTTTGTGGAGTGTTTCTGTCAACATGAAAAAGCATAGATCTTAACAGAAGGGAACTTGTACGTGCTCTAAGTAACAAAAAATGGAGAGGAAAGGAAGATAACATCTAGTGAAGACTCTTTCTGTTTGAAACACSGGGACAGAAAGCTATCCCAGTTGTTCAAAAGAATCACAAAAATGTTGCCAAGAAATGAGAAGAATCAGTCACTATACAGTTTTAGCTTTACTGGAAGCTACTTAGATGRCAAGCAAACGTGCTATTACAAATTAAAAGTTTTCTTAAAATAAATAAATTGAAGCATTTAAGTTCAAAAGAAGAATATTCCCTAAAATAATAAGGTTTCATACAAGTCAAGACACATACCCGACAGTTTGACCTCCAGTTTTCTTATCTGTTCATTTCTTCTCAACAGCTGGGATGAAAGATCCTCTCTAGAGCTGCTTCCATCAGAAGCCTCAATGGAAAAATAAAACCCATGTAAATTACAAAACTTAGGAAAAAAAATGATGTTGTCATATACTAACTTTGAAGATAATGAACACTGTCCCACCTAGGAATGAAGCTTTTGTTTTTCACAAGGGGATAGCTGTAATAGCACAGCAGAATGTGTACAATATGCTGAAGAAGAGAGAGTAAGGGCTTAAATGGCCAGTTCTCTAATTAGGGCCTGTTCCATGAAATATAAGGCTTTTAAAACCTATAGCTGCAAAGTGTTTCTTCAAACTGACCACTGAAGAGATGGCAAATCAGAATGACCAGGAAAAGCAAAAAAAAAAAAAAAAAAAAACAGGTTATACAGATTTGGGGATTGGTCCTGGTGACAGGAATCATTTTGGAAAACCAAGTAACTAGAAGGAGGAAAAGTTGAATAAACTCCCTTGAGTGCTCATGCAATAGTCACTCCGTGCAAAATCCGCTGCATAGCTAATGGATTATTCTCTACATTTTTTTTCTCTTCTCTATAAAAACCAACACTGAGATCAAGTAAATGGGGACTGCTATTAAAAAAAAAAAAAAAAGTCTCGAATGCAGAGGTGACACGCTTACGYGTATATACACGAATATAGACACACGCACATTATATGTGTGCCAGTGGAACAGAACCACAGAGGCGCCCGCTGCCCCACAGCGGGGCGCAGCTCTGGCCCCTCCAGTGACGCTGCGCTGCAGCCGAGCCCAGAAGCAGGCCGGCCCGCCAGGCGCAGGGGTGCCAGCGGCGCGGGCGTCCCTTCACCCGGGCGCGGCTGTAATTGCGCCGCTTGCCTAAACAGCGCTTCAGAGCGAATCGGAGTTTAGATGAGGCGCCAGAGRAGCCGCGAGCCTGGCCTGATCGCCACAGAACAGAACGCGCCTTGGCGGCGGTTAGGTGAACGCGCCAAGCAGTGAGTGCTGGGCACGGGACAGGCCCGGCTCCCCCTGCCCTGCCGCGCACACCGACACGCCGCCGCGCCCGCTCCCCGCCAACGGCCGCGCGGCCCGTGCCCGCCGCCGCGAACTCACGAAGTCATCCCCGGAGTCGGCTCCCAGCGACGCCACCGACTCCTTGCTGAGGGAGCGCGCGATGCGGGCGGCAGCGCCCGGGCGCGGCGCGGTGGCCGCCGCCTCCTCCGCGATCTTCTTCTTCAGCTTGGCGAACATCGCCGTGCTCCGCGGCGCCGCGCTCCCGGAAAGCGGCGGCCCGGCCCGCGCGGCCTCAGCGCCCGCCCCGCTCCGCCGCG